>NC_051847.1:89471404-89571995 GCF_002237135.1 Teleopsis dalmanni | reverse complement strand
ATATATAATAAAAATAAATATATAAGAAAAATAAATATATAATAAAAACAAGTATATAATAAAACTAAAAATATAATAAAAATATATATGAAGTTAGTATGACAAATAACTTTATTTTTAAAGATATTTATATCCATCTATAGTTATGTTCTTAGATTTAATAATATTTGTATAATTAATACATATATGATACAAATTTTAATATAAGTAAAAGATAAATATGAATGACTAAGAGTTAATATAAAAAAAATATATATAAAAATTCAGATATTTAAATCCACTAATAGTTGCAATGATCACAATAATAATTATATGATTACAGTTGATACTTGTATAATACTAATTTTAATATAAAAATTAAAAATTATGAAATTAAAAATAATTTAAACCAATATTTTTTTAGAAATTCATATACATAGTATAAAAATAAAGAAATAACGATAACTTAAGAAATTATATGATACTAATATTGAAAAAAATTAAAAAAAGTTATTTATCTTTGGCATTTTTTTGTTTTTATTCGGTTTTTTTGTTGTTGTTTTAAATTTTATAAATATAACTTCAGTTAAAGTTAAAAATTATTTGCATCATTACATTATAGAAAATATTTTTTTTTGTTTTGTAATTTTATAAATATTCCATGAAACTTAAATTTACAATTCTTTTGATGTATTTTGATTATTAATATTACTTTTACATATGCAAATATATTATATGAGCCTATAAAATTATATATTCAATGCACGTATTTGTGCAATTATAAAAAATGTGCTCTAGGCAGTAAAATTGAAAATTATGAAGTATTTTTAATTAGTTTATGAATTCATGCATTTGTAAGTACAAATTAGGTAGCACGTTACAGTGTGATAATCACTGCATATGTGCATACAAATTAATATTAATTGTAAATTTATGCAAAGCACGCATTTTTATTTATTACAATACAATTTTTTTTGTTTATTAAATACTTAAAACTACACTACAAGTTTAAAATTTTGTGTTTTGGGTGTGCGATTTAAAAGCTGTGTTCGAACTACTATTGCAATGGCTTCCAATTTTGTTATTTAATTTATAATTATTTATTGATATTTTAACTTTAAACTTAATAAATATACTGCTGCATACTAATGAGTTTATTTACCATAATCATTTTAGAGTCATTTAGACAACATTATACTAACTATGTGCTAATGTTACATACAAGTTAAACACTAAATTCGAAAGTCATTATTTTGTTTTCAGTTATTTATTTGTTGCAGAAGTTATAACAGTTTTTTTTTCTAGTAATATTAAATAGCGCAGTATATTTATTTATTTAAAACACACCACAGCTTAAAAATACTTTATTGCATTCTTTCTTGTATAAATATAAAAATATTAAAAATGTTGGTAATGATAAATGAGTACATATAGAAAATAACAATTGTGACGAAAATGGTTTTGATTGACTTTTTCTTTATGCTTATAGAACAAAAAAACAATTACAAAAGTTCAATAAAAACTTACAAATTCCTACAAATTTTATGTTATTATTTATTTCGATATAAAAAAGTTTATTATTATTAATACAAAAATTGTAAGTAACAGGGAAGCACGGTTGGTCTCTATGAAATACAATTAATTAAATACTTTCCTTCATGTTTTGTATGAAAATATGGCAAATTTAATACCGACAAAAATATTTAACCTAAGTGAACTATTTAAAAACAAGCTAACTGAAGTTAAAAGTTTTAAGTTTGTAGTCAATTTATAAAATATTTAATATCAAGTCAAATAATATTAAAAAAACTATAAATACGAGATACACAATTAGTTAAAAATTAGTTACAAATGCATTTTTATCGAGTGTTTAACATAGTTTTAAATAATTTAATTTCGTATAAAAACATACCGCCTTAACCTACGCAAAATAATAAGAGTAATAATAATAATATTAATCATAATCATAATAATAAAAATATATGTGTATAAATTTTAATTCTTACTACTAAAATTGGGAGGGGACTGATTTATTTTCATTTTTAAAGCTGCTTAGCTTACAAGACGTATATTTTATTAGTTTAACTCTCTTTTCTTAATTAAGCTTAATTACAATAAATATGCATAAAAGAAATTTTAATAAAAATTATACTTCTTTGTTTTGCAAATTAATACATAAAACAATTGATTAACTTCACAAAAATAAATAAAAAACAAGACTTTCTTCTTATTTCACTTTAAACACTAATTTAGGCTTCCCATGAATTACCTTTCCGTTGGTTTTTTAGTTGCGAAAACTATGATTGTTATTAAATTACATTAGATTTATTTTGTTTTTAGAGATGCGTGGGGAAAATTTCATTTCCTTATAGTTATATGTATATATATATTTGGCATTGAGATACCATTTTTTACTTTTAATATTGTTTTGTCGATAATTTAGAATTGTTATTTGTAACTTTAATATATTTAATTTTCTCTCATACAAAATTTGTTTAAGTAGTGAAATAAAGTGAGTTTAAATATTTGCTTCAGTTAAGTAAAGTTGATTAAAGTTGTTTTCCATTTATAATAATATTTTGACACTTTTTATGGCGAAACATATGGTGGGGGTTTTCTGTATGATGGTGTGGCTGGTGATTTCCCTCGGGCCTCCCGGCCACCTACAACAACAGCTGGCGGTGGTACGTATTCGTCAACATCATTATCTCCTAAAAATATTCAAAAATATATTAAAATATGGAAATATCTATGTGGGTATATATACATCAGTGCTTTAAAGTGTTCGAGTATTACGATGTTTGAGCAGCTCAAGTTTAAACGAATTTCCTCGAGTATTCGACGACTTCAATCGAAAAATTTAATTATTTTAAAATATTTGAATTGGTCGAAGATAGGCAAGTTTTATTTCATTTTAATATTTTTATTATACAATACGTATAACACCAAAAATATCAAACATCAAAATACTCAAAGCTTTAATCTTTTGTAATTAAATTGGAAACTATAGTATATACATATATTTATGTAAAAACTAGATATTATAATTCTAATAGGATATATATGTACATTTAAACTATTAACATACATAAAACTAATATACCAGATAAATACGAGTAAACCAAATAATTAATTTGGCGCTTTCCCTTTCCCGACCACGCTCATTTAACAACAAATTTAAATAGAGTCAGCTACTTTGTGCAACTTTATCCACTATGCTAACTACCGATAAAGCATTAAGCTATTTAGCTATAGCTATTTTGTGGAACTTTATCCATTATGCTAACTACCGGTAAAACTTCTTTTGGAGATATCAAGATTTAAGATAAAACTCTGCACACGCCACCAGCACTTTTAAAATAATTACAAAAAACAACGCCTTTAACAGGTCAATTTATTGGTAGAAAAAATTGCTCAATGTTGTTGTCTCTATGAAAATCCGTAACCCTGCAGTTAGGACACTCATTGGGAATTAACGTAATTATGCGCGACAAGTTACTGTTTATCTTGCTCTATAGGGCAGGTGTTGATCTTTCTGAGAGATATTAAGTAAGGGCTATTGAAAGCTTTGTTGCAGTGCAACCGAAATCTGCAAGAGAATACTGTATATGTTTGGAGAGCTATTAGTTCTTGTTTATTATCGAATTTACTGATGTTAGCTCCGCTACAATAGGCATCGATATATCCATGATATGAAGAAAGAAATCGACGAATGAATCTTGCAGGCAGGACTCTACTAAATATGATGTCATTGGGATGTCCAACTGTGTGGCACGTAAGAAGATACAGCAGTTGGACACTAATTGGTTCAGTTCTTTTACAAGAAATATTTTATATTCTACAAGAGGATTATCAACATGCAATATGCGTTTGAAGTTTAAATTTACAACTCGTCGCACTTGATGACCAAGAGCCGTTCAGCACTCATTTAAGGGGCTACACAAACAGGCATGTCTTTGTTTTAACATTTATCATACATTCGTTCCCGATAAATTGAAATCATGCCTCAATTTCGTGATTTAAGATCGAATGAAATCATAAATGACAAAAAAATATTTATAACTAATTTAAATAATAATTAAAAATTTATAATTATAATATAAATTCTCAATAAGAGTATATAGTTCTTGGCTCAATTACTCCAGCAGAATTTTAATTCGAGTAATTTTTCGATTACTAAGATGTTTTGCAATATATTAATAATTTGATCAATTAATTTAATATAGTTTTATTGTAGATTTTTAAATTAAAAGTTTCTTATATGTTTAATTTAATTTATATTTTTTATATACATGTCAATGTAAATGTCACAAACACTTCGACGATTATTTGATTTTCGCTAATTCTATAAATATCCGATAGGGATTTTTTATACTAGAACAAAGGCAGAGTTTAAATTGCTGTAAATTATGCTTATTTCAGCAATTCAAACCCTGATTCAAGGTACTTATTAGTTATTATGTGAATATTATTATTATCTGTAAAAATTTGTGACTTATATTTATATGCATATATGATGTAAATTTCTTTTACTGGTGTATATAGATTTGTATCTATATCTTTAACAAAAAAAATTTATAAAAATTTTACTCTCAATATTTACCATTCATGTTTGATGTGTTATATGATGGCGGTAACAATGGTGGCTTTTCATCTTTTAAAATAATAGGACTTTTGTTGCCAATTTCTGGTTTTTCATCTAATTCATCTTGAAATATAACTGGTATGCCCCTAGTTTTAAACGATTTTCGTTCTTCTTCATCACCTTAACACAGAAAAGTATTTTTTTAATAATTGTAGAAGATAAAAGCATTTAAAAAAAATTTAATTGTTATTTAAAAAAATACTGTCATAATATCATACCTAGTTCCATTTTACCACTTTTGTGACGTCGTCGGTGAAGACACAACGCTACAAGTGCGGCAATCAAAATCATAGAAATGATTATAACAGCTGGTAGAATGACTGAGTACATGTAATGGTCAGCAAATGATGATTTAAGACTTGGTTCCTCAGTCTTTGTAGGTATGAATTCACGATGTGGTATTTCAAGGTCTGCTGCAAATAAAACAAATTTATTTATTAAATAATTTATAAAATATGAGCAGCACTAACCTTGCAAACACAAGAACACATTATCACATGAATAACTCATTCAAAGAAACTTGTTAAGGTGTACCAATGTGAAAATGTGTTATTGTGCTTACAAGATACGTGCGCCACAGATATTTTGTTCTTCGGTATGAACTTACGATGACATGAAACCATGTTATTAACTTGCATATCTGTTAAATTCAATTCTGGACCAAACACCTTCTTTACACGATTGTGAACTACATGTTCTTGCACTAAGTAGACATTACGTGCTGCTTCGATATCTTCTTCTGAGCAGCGATTATGCGATTTATATAAACTTGTATTATAAAAGTTTACAATTGTACTGTCAGAAACATGTTGAGTTGTTACAGATCGAATTTGTATATTCTGTGTAGTATGGTCACCGAATAACTGCGAAATTCGTTCAACAAATTTACGCTGTAAATCAGCATTAAACTGTTCATGGCGTATAGCTAAATGTGCTTTAAAATACACAGTAAATTCTTTTTTTATTGCATGGCTAACAACTACAACTAGCGCGTCTGTAGCACTCAAGCCACCACTATCTTCAGCTACTAATAAATACTCTTCAGAACCAATGTCGCCACTTTTAGGAATACCATAAAATTCTTGATTTTTTGAATCAAACTGCAACCAATGTCTTGCACCTAACTCTTTATTATCTTTTGTTCTTAACGTAAGTGTTAGCTCATTATCATTTGGATCGTAGAAGGTATCACTTGGAACTTTATATACAAGTAAATGTCCAACTGTAGCATTTACACGATCTACTTGGTTACGTGGCATAGGTGGTGAGTTTTTAGTTATATGTGTTACTGGTTTATTTTTCGAAATTTGTTGCTTTTCACAAGCTCCAATTAATTGTCCAGTTATAGATTTTACACTTAGTTTAGGATAAACTAAATCGTTTAATCGAGTAGCATCCAAACGTTTTATCAAATTGTTAAACTCAGTCTCAGGACATTCATTTGTTGGTAAAGTTTCATTAAAATAGACAAATGTTGCAGTATGAGGATCCGTAGGTGTTTGACGTATTTCTCGCACTACAATGGAATTTGTTGAGCTATCATCCAGTGTAGTAGCAATAGCTAAATGAAAATATTTATAAATTAATTTTCACTTTTCAATAAGAATTTTTAACTTACATTTGATTAACTTTATTTTCCAATCCACACTGTTTGCATTTTCTACATTAATATTAAGAGCAATATTAATTTCGTGATTTACGCTGCGTACTCCACGATGTTGTTGCACGGACATTTCAACCATTTCAGTAACTGATTCATTGCCCGAATCTGTTGCAGATAAACGATATTGATATTTAGATACTGCGTCTTCGAGAGGTCTGCAAAGAGTAATAAATTATATGTTAAATATATTGCAGAATGAACACATTCATATCAATATTCACTTATCGAAACTACTATTCAAACCTGCAACAATGCAGAGTAAAAAACAACTGAACACTTCCTTTGCAAATGTCCAGGCCTGGCAAGATTGTTACATTCCATTATAAAAGTGTACGAAAATAGTTCTATTGGACAACCCATATATAGAATTTAAAAAACAATATACTTAGCCACAGAGTGACTTTAATAGCGAGATTTGTGGCAACAAAACATTTTCTTTTGTATTTTTAAAGGATTTTATACATATTTTTTAAATTAAAAAAGTCTGCCATTTTTAAATATACCTATAAAACTTTATCAATCTTATAAACAACATAGATAAATATATGTTTAAAATAAGTTATATGTGCTATTAATTTTTTGTTTCTTATATATGATATAACAGAATATTTTATGTTAATAAATATAAATATACTATACTGTATATTTTTTATATATGTACAATTAGGATTCAAAAATATGTCTTATTGACGTACTAAATTTTAAAACAAAGCTAGTAATTCCTATATTATAAAAAAAATCAATAAACAGACAAAACTGTTATATTTAACTTTCCAATCACAACCGTGTCTAGTTCAGTGGCATTTATCAAAATCAACAACTGATAGTTGCTAACCACTTATTTCAGGATTCTGACATTCGCACAAAATTGAGCGTTGCAGGTTCTCAAAATCGGTTCCAATTTATAACCACATAATCCATTTTCTCAAAAAAATCTAAATAGATGAACACATATCTTCTTATAATGATGTACTATAGTTTTTCACTACATAATAAAAGCAGTAATTCTTTCAATTTAAAAAATTGTATAAACATACAAATTGTACTTAGAACACAGACGAATCTGACTCTGTGACATTTATCAAAAACCACAACTGAAACTTACTAACCACTTATTTCAAAAATCTGGTATTTGCACCAGAAAATCGAAACTTATGATAATGCATAATGCATTTAAAAGAAGGACTATATGAGCGAGCCACTATTTTATTGTGACAATCACTACTATATAAATTTTAACTTACAATCCATAAAGTTCTCGCGTTTCAGCATTGAATTGTAGCCAAGATGAAGGTCTCAACTCATGACCATCTTTGTCTGTAAGTTCTAAACGTAAATTGGTAAAATCTTCACTATCGTAGAATGTATCGTCAGAAATTGTAAAAACGAAAGATTTTCCTGAAGTCACAGCATACTTCGGCAAACGTGTTCTAATCATAGGTGGTGAATTTTCCACTTTAGGTTCGATATATTCTGTGGATGATGTTGCAGGAGATGTTGTGTCAGTCATTGCAGATGTAGGAGTGGTGCCCAATTGTGTACTAGACGACGACGACGACGGTGATGAAGATGATGTGCCAGATTCATTAATATCAACTGTTTTGGGTGTAGATGAACTCTAAAATGAGATATTAAGTATATTTATTAACAAAATATTGAATATATTTACCACTGCATGGCTGGCGTTCACTTCTTCCGGATTGGGTGACAAGGAAGTAGCTTCTAATTCATTCTATATTATTTATAATAAAAATATTTTAATTAAAATGACAATGTTTGTAATTAAATTAAGAAATATTAGAAACATGCTATAAAAACTTGAAGTGTTGACAATTTAATAAAAAGTAATTCAAATGGACACATAAAGAAATACATATATTATATATATAATTACTAAAAAAATGTGTACAAAAGTGAAAAAGTGAACAAGCATAACAAAATCCATTTAGCAACACAAAATCTATAGTGCAAGTATGAATATGTATGTGATGGACAAATGCAATTTTGTTTTTAATATGGGCAAAGTATAAAAAAGAAAGAAAGAAAGTGTGTTTTTACTTATTTTCTTATTCTTTTTACATTGTATATATAATATATTTAGAGGAGTAGAATATTGGTATACAAAATATAAATCATACAAGACAAAATCTAGGCAATGTATGGATAATGGAATTAGGTGTGATTACGAGGTCTTGGGCAACAACGTTCTGGCATTGCGGATTGCTAAAATAAAAGGTGCAAAAAATCACTTTACACATGCTCGTATCGCACACAATTCATTTGCATCAATATTATTAATAGAAAGAAATTATTTTATTGTATTTTAATGTCTGTCTGCTTATTGGTTGGCAGTGATTTTCACCTTATTGCCTTCAAATTCTAGAACATCAGCAGTATTATGGGGTGGATGGATGGATGGCGAAAGTATTCCCAATTCATCTATTATTGTCGGTGCTTTTTCAGTTGTTATTGTTTTTGTAGTACTTTCTGTTGATGGTGTTGTTATTGTTGTTGTAAGTATATCAACAACATTGACTGCATCGTCTTCAATATTGAGCGAAGAAGAATCAGTGCTAAAGTCATCCACTTTTTCTTGCTGTGTTTTAATTAAACAAACAACAGTAAACAATTTTTTTGCATATATACAAAAATATACTAAGAAAAATTGCTAATTTTTACTTATAAAAATTCAAAAATTCTAAAAAAAATATTGTAATTAGAAGTTATTACTTTTTGATAAAAAAAAAATATATATTCTAAAAGTATTTAAAAATAGCGAAAACAAAATTTTTTGTAATAAATGATAGTAAAAATAATTTTTGAATAATATACTACTTAAATAAAAGGTATGTTCAAACAGATGTGTAACAGTACAATACGTTACGATATATGGAAATTATAACCATTGCAATATATGGAATAAAGCAAACAGACCCGGTACGGATCTGAGAAAGTTTGCAATAATTAATAGAGCCACAATGGTACTGCATTGAAAATAAATGACTACACAGTATGTAAATGGATTTTTTTTTAAGAAAAAAATAAAGCGTTGAATATTAAAATTACCAAACTACTTTTGAAAAAATGAAAAAATTCTTTTTTAGCTTAATTAGTTAATTCAGTTATTCTACAGCTGGTTTATAATTTCGTTCTAATTTAACACAGAAAGTGAATTTGTTAATAAACTTTCTAACTAAAAAAAACTCCAAGTTCGAACAACTTAAGTGTGGCTTTGGATCAGTTGACTAATGAACACTGGCTCAAATTTCACACGCCACGAGTTAAACCCTTGGTACTTGCAGTCTCAAAAAAAAAATTATTTACCAATAATTAAATATAAGGAATATTTTCCAAGACTACTGATTATATCTGCTGCGAGCTAAATTTTAGAGTGATTTACTTTCTCTAATACTAATTTATATTAAGTCAGTCTCTTTTCTGAGTTGAAAAATGGAAGATACAAAAGTGTAATACCTTGAAAACATCATATGAAGGAAGAAAAAAAACACAAGTTATATGAGTTATTCAGTATGCAAAGAAAAATATGGGGTTTTCTAGGAGACCTTTAGAACTTAACTATATAAATGATTAAACTAACGGCATTGGGTCTGTTATAGAAAAAATATTTACTTCATGGATTAATAATTTATATCACACCTGTCCTTCTGAGTTGAAAAAAATCACTAAAACGTAATAAATAATATGAAAGTAGAAACGAAGTACCATTAGAATGAATTACTAAATAAAAAAAAATTATAGATCTTACTAGAATAGTTAAGGGACTTCATTATATAAATAATAAAATGAAACGTATTGTAAGAATATTATAGAATTAAGAACACTACAGAAAAACTTTTACACATATGATAACGCCACCAACTAAGAAAACAGTGAAAAGAAAACAATAGAGTAGTGTATATGCCACTCAATTATTACATACGATAAATGTGAACTATTGAAACTCATTTAATTAACGAATTATAGTGCTTCCACTTTTGTACATAATCTGACTTAATAAGTGACGTGAGGAAGATAAAAAAAAACGTATTCTACTCAAACACTGCACAGTGCCGCAAATTATATGAATCACACTTCGAATTACTGCTTTATAGACCATATTCAGAAGATTTGGACTCTCTCGATTACTATCTACTTGCAGATTACAAGAGGATGATCCACAAATAGCTATTCAAGTCTAATAGGAAAATAATTATTGCAGCTGTAACCTTATTTAACGCCATAGATAAATCATTCTACAAAAACTGCATTGAAATGTAATAGAATGAATCAATTAAATGTCTCACTCCTGAAGGTATCTTGTATTACTGAATAAAATTGTGATCTTTTTGTATAAAAGATGGGATGTTATTAGTTATCCTATGAACTTATGGAGTGATATTTTAATAACAAATTATGGTTGAAAGCCAATAATAAAACTTAGAATATTAGAATTTAAAACAAGAAGAAATATACTACATATTGTGGGATTTTTAAAATGATCATAAAATACTTTAAACGTTACGATATTAAAAGATAATAAATTATAGTTTATAATTAAGTTATAATAATATATTAAAAAACTAACTGATAGACTACACTAATGCAGATAACTATACATAATTCAATATTCTTTAAGTGCAAGTTATTTAAAAGTGTTTATTACTCATTAGAAATAAATCCGCAACATATTCGAGATTAAATTTAAATTTAGTCATAAGTAAATATCAGGGGAAATATTTAAAATATGTGTTTTATTTTTATTTTTATTTTTTGTCATTTGTGTGACAAATTTCTTGTAATACTGACTCATTATAGCCGTTGTCTTTTTAAGAGTTGGATTAATAAATTTCTAACATTTGATGACTTTAATTCTTTAATAATGAAACATTTATGAATGATCGTGTCTAATATTTGTGGTTAATTGTATGATTAATAAGGCATAAACAAAGAATACACATTACTTATTCCGGTACTTAGCGACGTCAAAAAAATAAAAAAACATTAATCTTACTTTCAGTGATAAAAACCAGCAAAATACCGACATAAAAGTACACATAATACAGTATTTTGTTTTATGTTTTGTTTATAACTAGATACTTTTATAAGTATTTCACGTATGTATCTTAAGCTAATCTAATCTGAGGTTTTAATAATAAATAAGAACATCAGTTGTTTATCTGCGTAGATTAGAAGGTTTCATGTTGTTCTTATGTTTTAACTTAACATATAATATAAAAATATATTATAAATATGTAATATATTTTTACTAAGAATGTCTTATTTAAATTTATTTATTTAAAATAACCAAAGCGATATGACTTCAAAATTCTTCTGTCAATTCTATCAATTAGTAATTCAATAGTCGCCCGTCCAATTTACCGCAAGGTTTCTGCCTATTTTATTTTTTTATTAAGTTTTTTGTCTAAAATTAAGTCTTAAAGTAAAATTTTATTCTAATTTATATAACGTTCTTTAGTTCATTGTATAGAAACCCCACTAAGGGGATTTCTTACCATTTTTGTAGGGTATTTTAGTCATTTCAGCGACAGTTTTCTATCAGATATATTTTTTCTTCTTATTAAATTATTGACTATTCTATATAATCAAAAACAGGATTATGTTATTCGTTAAATTGTAGATTTGTTAAATGGGATGACTAGTTAATCTAATAATGGAGCATAAAGCACACTTGCTGTTCAACTAGCGCGAATATTTTCGTTTAGCTCGTTTAGATCCAAATCTTCGAATTCAAGTAATTCAAGACTGTTAAAATAATTTAAAGTATTAATAATAAAAAAAAAAAATTTTTTTTTTCTTATTTTTCATTAAGACCAAAGAGCCTATTCACACGGCACAAGTAATCATATTCATGTCGTTACAAAATCAAGTTAAAATTAAAATCACAAATTAAAATTGAATTCGTAACTTAAAATAGTAGAATTTAACGTAAGTACAAAAATATATGCAAGAAACAAAATAAAAATAAATATAAAAGAACAATCAATATTTAAAATGACTTATGCTGTGTGAACAGATTATAAATTCAGATCAGCTTAGGATAAATACGTGAAAGACAAAATTTTGTTGTTTTAAATTTGGTATACATAAAAAGAATATTTACAACAATTCTATACCACATACATATACGACGCATGTTAGTTAGACAATGATAAAGATCAAAACTAATGTTAAGGGTATTATCTATGCTAATACAGAGAACAATATATTTGATATAGGGATAAAGAAATTATACGGGTATATGTGCAAAACATTAAGTTGTTATTTCGATAAAATATTAGAAAATTTAGGATAATAAAAATATCCTTATGAAAAGTTGAAGATCTAAGATCCCTTTTTTTAATTAATATCTTGTAGATATTTTAAGCCAATTTTTTTCCTTCAACTACGTGTAACATTTTTTACAAACTTTTGAATAACGCAATAATGCAATAACGACATTAAAAATCACAAACAAAAAATTAATTTGGAGGAACCATTGAATATCTACAAAATGTACATAAATTTTAGTTTTTTGAAATATAAATAAATATTTTAGTTTTTGCTTTACAAAGAATTAATCGAATAGCTTTATACAGATATATTAAAACATTGAGATATATAGTAGTAGTAGTAGTAGTAATAGTAGTAGATCGACTAACGTTGACAGAGTACTTATTACAGTTTTTGATTTCAAACGAATATGTACGTTACGAACATGGCATTAAATAAATGTATTACCTTCGTTGATAGTGTTGTTGTTATTGCTGGAGAATTGGTTGGGTTTGTTCTTAACGTTGTATCTGTAGGGATCACCGTTGTTGTTGAAAACTGCGACGAAGAAGTAGAAGCGGAAGCAGATGCAGATGCAGAAGAATAAGAAGATGAAGGAGCAGTTTCAGATGTTGAATTATTATTTAGTGATGGTAAATTTGGTGATAGTGCTGGTGACTGTGGTAAGTTAGATGTTGATGATGATGAGAATAATGGTGATGATGGTGAATTTGATGAAAGCGGTGTATGACTATTTGCAATTGCTATAAATGTGCTTGATTCATGTGAATTGGGTGTAGTTGTTTTTGTGTTTGTGTTCAATATGTTTTCAAAATCTACAGTTACCGTCGTAGTTGTTGAGAAAATCGGCATATTTGAATCAATAATTTCAGACACAGGAACTGGTATATTATCTATATTATTTCTATTTTCAATTGGAACTCCAGTTGTCAATTCACTTAATTCATTTATACGAAAAGGTGTTGTACTAGTTTTGAGCATAAGAGTTGATAGCTCATTGTCAAAAGTAACCGGTGTGGTTGAACTAATGGTAGGATTTTCTGTAATATGTGATGTAATTTCATGTACTTCATTCAAATTAATATGTTCCTCTTTAACTTTATCCGCTATGTTTTTTTCTACTATTTCATTATTTAATTCATCTATTTCATTTGGTCTAATTAAAACTTTTTCTAATTCATTTGTAGGTGCATCATCATCCTCCACTTCCGAAACTTCCTCTTCAACGACTTCTGGTAGTTCTTTGATATTCTTTGTATTTTCTATAGTTTTTGTTATAACGGATTCCAATTGTGAGACACTTTCTACTATTTCTTCATCAATATTACCATTCTTATTGAGTAACAACAGATTAGACGTACCCTCATCAGGCTTAGCATCGTTATTAACCAAATTGTGATTGTTAGATGTGTCAAGCTTATTTTCAGTTAATTCATTCTACAAGTTATGATTTGTGTGATTGTGTTTTTAATCGTATAATACAGTGCAATATTTTTTAATGACATTTGTTAGTACCAAGAAACATACAAATATTTTTTATATGAAAATTTTTAATTTTACATTTATTTCGGATGTCAAAGGAACACATTAAAAAGAGATAGAGAGAAAAAAGAGAAAAAGCAGATAAAACACCACTTGATTAATTACAAATGTTTAAAAATTTATGATAATGATAACTTATATTTAATTTTAAAAATCGTTTAATCACAGAGTGCAATTATTTATAGGTATATTTATATGTAAAAATATATATAACCGAACAAATACCATGACTTATTTTTATTTAATTTAAATTTTACGTTCATTTTTGTTTTTCTTTAGTTAACATTTACATTTAAAGAACCGATGATCGAACAAAAATATATTATATAAAATTGCATAATTTAAAAGACCACTCACCTCGCCAACTCCGTGATGGTGACGATGCGCATGTGTGGTGACAGCTGGAATTTCCGTTTCAGCTTCACTGCATTTTGTTAAACAAACAAACAAAAGTATTACATATATTAAATTGAAATAGTTTTACAAAGGAAATTTGCCTAATATATAATACATACACATTATCTTCCCCATCATCGCCATACTCATAATCATCGCCTTCGTAATCATCCGTACCTGAACCCTCAATTTGTCTTCTTACACGTTGTGCACTATAATTAAAGTAACGTTTAAACATTTTTCACTTTAAGAATGGAGAGTTAATTATTACCTAGTTTTATAGTGTTTACGCCAAATAATCCACCAACCAAATTTCTCGCCAGTTATATTGTCAATAGAACCATCTTTCATTTGTGCACCTATTTGATTTACTATTGGTTCGGCCATTGAAAAGTAATTATTTCCACAACCAAGCTGTTTTTTTAAAAAAAACACAAGATTAACACATTTTTACAGATTCTGCAAAATATTCTGTAAATAATTACGTACCATTAAATTAACACGTCCTAAATGTCTCTTATTATGGCACTTATTGTTCCCCTTTCGTATAAAATCTTTTTCCATTTCGTATAAGTCTCGTTTCGTAACAGATTCCACAGTAATAAAATCCTAAGAAGAAAAAATAAAAACAGATGGATGTATTAAGTATTAACTTAAAAAAAGCACATTTTAAGTATCCTATAAGATTGTTTCAACGACAACGCATAAACAACATAAGAAACATCAATTGGCAATTGAGTTTTCCTCCTCTTACCTTTGGTATGGCAAAGAACTTCGAGAGCTTATCAAGTACTTTTGCCTTTTTATTGTCACTCAAATCATGCCAATCATGATTCTTTAATACTAATGAGAGCATAATTTCAGTATCGGTGTAATGGCAGCGCGCAGATATTTCTGCGGCATACGGATCCTGATTGTAATGTGTTTGAATGGGTTCATCCTTTGGTTCTAATAGTGGCACCTATAAGAAAAAAATAAAAAAAAAATATTTGTAAAATTGTGTATTTATGTTAAGGATCTACGATATTTATCAAAAAATATGTCAATATAAGAATAATAATAAAAGAATAATAGGGTCAATTATATTTTAAATTATATTCTAAATATAGAATTTGAATCAGTTAACAACAAGATCATAGAACAAAATCCGAGTAAAGCTAGGATTTTATAGCTAGAGATCGAATAGTTATTGCTCGCACTTCCCAAGATTTATTACTCACAAGGCAACTACTCAACATAAGAAAGATAGAAAGCGGAGTAATTTGTTGGATAGAGCTGGAATAAGAGTAATCAATTGATATTTAACAGAGTTTAATGCGTAACGGATCTATCTTCCTTTTAGGAATTCAACGATTATACATACATATATTACATTCATTTAAAATTATGTTTTGGGACAACTTATCAAATGTAGTGTTATATGATGTGAGAAAAATACATAACCATTAGTAAACCAAATTTACTTAGTCTGATACCCTAGAAACAAAAAAAGCACATAGAATATATTTCTGAAACATTTGACTACAATCTACAATCGATGAATTACTACAATCGATGAAGTTATCTGAACTTAGTAAGATATGAATCCAGATCATGTGTGCCATAGTTTCAGTATATACACACCATGACATTGGGCAATGATTATAAGTACTTGTACAAGCAAATTTAAAAAAAATTTAAGGAAGATAAAAGTGTTTCAAATTTCCTTTCATTCTGTTTTACCACTACGGAAAAGGGGTATCCCAAGATAAGATATGACTATTGTAAAAGGCGGCTGAAATTCAGTTAGCACTACCCGATAAACTTTGAAATACAAATGGGTGCAAATCTGGTACCAAAGGGTCAGAGCTTGGCGCATCGTGGTGGCTGTAGTTAAAACTAAAGTTATGCGGCTAGAAAGAATGTATTTATTTGCTTTCACTCGATGCAGAATCGCATTTAACAGAGCAGAGGTGTTAAATAAACTTCGCCCCCACCTAATGTATAGTTTCAATTGGTACCGGCGCAATTTTTTGGAATTCCAATGGGAGCGTTAAACAAAGCATTATATGGATATATGTGTTAAGAGTACCGGTGTAAGGTGTTAAGCCTTCACAGCAGGTAATGACGTTAAAAATTATGGACTCTGTCCATTCCGCTTCAAAATATAGGTACATGTAAATTTTAATATTTATTTTAAATCAAATTTTTAATTTTTAAATTTGATTTAAAAAATGATTTGATAAAAATGTTTGTTTTTGTTAATATGGGAGGGAGTCTGAACATCCCAACTTGTCTCACGAAATATCCTATAAGAATATTAAAGTGTAAAATATTACAAATCATATTTTAGTAAACAACAAACAAAATTAATTAAACTTAATTAATGATTATGTCATGTATCAACAAATCAGTATAGTTACATATTTAAAGAGTCATTTTAAATAAAAAGTTGTATATAAAACATTTTAAAATTGTTATAACAAAAATTTCATCTTAACAATAACAATCGGAACAGTTGTGTTCTGTCAATGAAAAATCATTAAATTTATCTAAATTTAGATCTCCAGATTTAAAGATGCGAAATGATTTACATTAAAGAACCTGAACAACTGAAAACTGAAATGTTAAATATTGAATAAAATAATAAAATAATAAAAAAAATTAAAAAAATTCAACAAAATAAAATAATTTTGCACTTCGAGTTCAATGTAAATAAATTTTTCATCAAATCACAGAAAATTGAAATGTGTACAATTTTAAATCAAAATAAAAAGAAAGCAATAAAAATCAATTAAATTCAATAAACATTATATCGGAAATCGTTCAAAAAGTTGAGAAATTGCATGACTTATATTCGTTGAAATTTAAGAACGTAGGATGTCAAGGAGTGAAATTTTTTCATTTCAAGTCTACAGACATTGAGTACGTGCCCCACTAAAAAGTTCCTGGAATTTCAGTGCATTTCCTTGTGTTACATCTTCTACAAAGTCAATATTTTCCATTACTGTGAGTAAACTAATTAGTTGTAGTTGGATGTGCTCAGAGTATTTAATTAACAACTTTGCAAAAAGCACAACTTCCTTTACACTACTAACATAAAATGCTTTTTTTAATTATATACATTACATATAACATATAGTATTTACATAAATATTTAAATCAAATTAAATTACTTATATATATCTATATGGATGTATATATGTAGTATGTAATGTATATATTTATATTTATTTACTATATATATTAAATATATTTAAACATACAAATATTTACTACATGTTATACACAACATACATGGATATGTTATAATAAATTAAAAAGCTAATTAATTTAGGTTTTTCTGAATATATATTAAAATTACTTTCACATATAAAACTAATTTATTTAAAAACCTAGACAAGACTAAAAAAAAAATTTTTTTTATATATTTTTTTATACTAAAAATATGCTCTTAAGAATAAAACATTTATTTCATTTCATTTGATTGATTGATTGACCAGAGACGATATAAAACAGTGACAGTAGTCTTCAATGATTAAAGCTATCTTAATTATCAAGAAGAAATTCTCGCTAATGGATACAAGATAAAAAGCACTATAAACTGAAACTTGTATGCCAAAAGATAAATTAGATCAAATTTTTGTTTATTTGTGGTTTATTAATTAATTGAAGGCGACTTTTCATAGAAACAAGAGGTTGAAGTTCAATAATTCGAAATTAACTTGGCTCATGTCTGTAACGAAGCAGTAAATATAATTAATTTCCATTATTCGGAATAAATATAATTTATTGAACTCCAAGAAATGATTATTAATAAAATTTATTAATGCAATCAATTATGTTTCGTGTGTGATATAAATACAATATTTATATACAAATCTATTAGGATGTAAATATGTACACTAGGGGGGCCGTTATTTACGAAAGTGTTCAAATTCTAGATGCCACCCCCTAAATTTATTCGAATACTCAAAAAACTACTAAATGTGAAGTTTTAGACTAATCGGATAATGTTTAGAGGTCGCTCATCGACCTTAAACTTCGGAAAAATGCCATTTTTCACTTTTTTCAAATTTCTTCGCTCCCATCTCGCGTATTTTTCACCTTTGACTATTTGTACCAAATTAATATTATTCTTTAACATATTAGCTTTCAAATAAGGTAATAATCAATCAATTTCGTCCACAATTAACTAAATTATCACTAAAATAAGAAATCATACTCGACGTTTATTGAAGCTTTCAAGAGCAGCATAAATATGGGAGTAAATACGAGTACGTATGAGCGAAAGCACAGTTTCTTGGACACAAAATGGTACAATATAATATTTGAAGACAATCAAATACTTCCTCACTATATATAATTGTCCACACTTGATTTGAATAATATGCACAAAATAGATTAATAAATATAATAAAAGGAAAGGAGTCCTTAAGTAAACAAAAGAAATTCTCTTAGGTGTTAAGGATGAAATAACAACTTTTTGTTACAAAGAACTACAAAAATCAATTTGCAGAGAAGACTATAAAGAACTATTGGAACTAGTTATCATCTCTTTGAGAGAAAGTTCATCACCAATATTCCGTGACCCTGTATCAATGCACCATGCTCGTTGGATGTCCAAAGCCCTTTACTGTTTAAAGATATATTTATTTCGAAATGAGTTCACATTGTCATCTTTCGAAGAGCAAAAGCTAAAAGAAATCTGTTTGTTCATAATACATGTTTACGTAAAATATTGGTTCAAATGTGTTATAGCATCAGAAGATTTTTGTTTTATAAAAGAAATGTATAATTATAGATGTATTGATAAGACAATATCTGAGGCTGCTATTAAGAAGATCTGTAACCATTTATGGTATTTATCAGATGAATGCATTGGTCTATCATTTTTTGATGACAACATTCCAATTAAAATTAAAAAAAGTATGGCAAATAAGTTAAAAAAAATTATATCAATGAATGTTAAAGTAGATAGTGGTGATAACAATGAAAGCCACGACAATGTGGACGACATTAAAAAAGACGGAGAAAAACGAATTCTTTTGAAGACGGAGAATGTAACCGATTTTTTATCGAAATCACTAGAGGATTTTGTGACAGCCAATACCATTAACTTTTTTAAGCGATTCAATATATCTACAGATTTCTTGAACCTAGAACCAAAAAAATGGAACCAACATACAGATTATGTACACGCGTTAAAAATTGTTCACAGTATAAGACCTGTTAATGATACGGCAGAGCGAGGAGTAAAACTTTTCGAAGAATTTAATAGAGTCCTTGGTAAAAATGAGCAAGATAAACAATATTTATTGCAAGTAATAACAGATTATAGAAAGACTTTTAAAAAGTATACTAAAACAGTTTTGTCAAATAATAAATAAATTTAATATTTTTTTTAAATAAATTACTTAAGGACTCCTTTCCTTTTATTATATTTATTAATCTATTTTGCGCATATTATTCAAATCAAGTGTGGACAATTATATATAGTGAGGAAGTATTTGATTGTCTTCAAATATTATATTGTACCATTTTGTGTCCAAGAAACTGTGCTTTCGCTCATACGTACTCGTATTTACTCCCATATTTATGCTGCTCTTGAAAGCTTCAATAAACGTCGAGTATGATTTCTTATTTTAGTAATAATTTAGTTAATTGTGGACGAAATTGATTGATTTTTACCTTATTTGAAAGCTAATATGTTAAAGAATAATATTAATTTGGTACAAATAGTCAAAGGTAAAAAATACGCGAGATGGGAGCGAAGAAATTTGAAAAAAGTGAAAAAATGGCATTTTTCCGAAGTTTAAGGTGGATGAGCGACCTCTAAACATTATCCGATTAGTCTAAAACTTCACATTTAGTAGTTTTTTGAGTATTCGAATAAATTTAGGGGGTGGCATCTAGAATTCGAACACATTTTTTTGCCCCCATACATATTACGGCCACCCTAATGTACACATAGAAAAGTATTTTTACATTAATGCTAACATTACCTAAAAATTTACTGTCTACTTTAAAGAAAACATATATTATTTTAAAAATTTAACTTTATTTGTCAACATACGAGTAATAGTTATACATTTATCCCAACGCTTCTTCAAGTTTTCGATAACTTTTTTGTAGAACGATTTGTTTTTGTTCAAAAAATAGATCTCAGATTCAGTAAACATTTCTTTCCCTGCAACATCTTCCTGGTGTACGGAAAAACCAACCTTCGCTAGGAACTAGACTATTTCTACTCTAGTTCATAGACGGTTCTAGACAGTGGGTCAGGAAGAAGTTCATTCAGCTAAACCAACGTTTTCATCCACTTGTGATTTGTTGTCATTGTTCTGACGTTTCCATCCACTTGTGCTTTGTTGTCTTTGTTCCTATGTAAGCAAAGACGGCATTTACACTCTGAACCCAAATTAGGTATTCCCAAATTATCGTGTAAAATTGTATATCTAATACCTTCTGATATATTCAAGTTGTTAATTATTTCACGCAACTTTATGTTACGGTCTTTTAAAACTATTTTATGGACTTTTTTAGTATATTCCCAAACAACTACCGATTTTGGATGTTCAAAGCGTTTAGCGTATTGGGTATTTATAAGACCGCGTTTAAATAATCAAATCTGTCAATAATAGTTGATTTCTCTAATGCAGAGCATCTACAATGCTTATTAAATCCCTTTTTACCCCATCAGAAAACAATGTCTAGTCAACACACGAAACTCTTTTTTACACATTGTATGGAAAATTTCAAAACTTCGGTCACCAAAACCACTTATTGCTTGATTTTTAGATATATCACTTGCAGGACTCTTCTCTTCACAAATCATAAGGGTTTGCAAACAGTATTGCCAAATACATATTTGTTAGATCTGAGATTTAAGTGTTGTGATATATTTCGATAACCTTAAATCGGGGAACCACCGTTATAAGATCTTAACCGTATATTTATTTATACAATATTACTAATAATATAAAATATATAAAAATTGTTTTAGATTAATTTGAATTTTCTACTGCAAATAAATACAAACAAGTAAGGTAAAACCAAATATAGACAACTACATATAAGTTCGCAACAATTGTAATAATCCAAATAATATTCAATGAACGTCCTTTATCTGAGTCATAGATTTAAAATATGCTGATCAGACATTTGCAATAAATGCTCCAACCTCTAAAGTAGATCAAACTTTATGCACATAAATTCTTAAGATATTGATCTAGAAATTAGTAAGAGTAAGTTTAAGATCAAACATAAACAGCAGAAATAAAGTTAAGTCTTTTCTTTCTATTTAATTAAAAACAGATTACATAATAACAAATAGGAACGAAGCAATGAAAGATATTCTTTTTAGAATCAACAACACTAGCTACGTATTTATTCGAATATGAATATATAACTTATCTTGGAAACATAAAAAATAAAAAGAAAGCAATGGAAGATGTTTTTCTTAGAATCAATAGAACTAGATGTATTTTCCTTCGACTTAAAAATATGTGGAATTGAAGTCATATACCCACTGTTAGAAAACTTCGGACATTCAACACAATCAAAAAGGCTGTACTATTTTATGAAAATGAAATATCGAAGACTACCACTGTCGTTCATTGGAACCAGCATCTATGTCGATTCTTGTGCAATTAGTGACCTAAAGATTACACAATATTGCTCACGTACAAACTAACTTAGAGCTAGAAAAATGTGTTATATTTATATGTTACATATTTGTTTATATATATTTAAGCTGTAATTTTAAAACTAATTAATTATTTCAGCCATTGCTGCGCTAAATGCTAAATGGTACTGTCATTACTTTCATGACATGAGTTAAATTCAATAAATAATAGAAATAATAAAAATTAAACATATATCTTGTGGCTTTCCATCATATTCATATTTATATTTAAATGAAATTTTTAAGTTAGTTAAAGTAGCGATTAACATATGTTATTGATTTCCGCACGAAAGCAATAACACAAAATAGCTTTTTACCACGAATTCAAAATGATAAAAAATTTTTTGAAAGACTTTTCTGCTAAAACAGCTAAAATCTTTCAAACTGTCTTTGATTGTATTTTTCAAACATCTATCGAAAGATGTGCCAGATTTATCCTATTAGAAAAACAACAATATTGCGACACACATTGTGGTAGTTCCCTTAAAACTACAACCAGGGATAATCTCGAAGAGTATAGTGGAATACGAATTGAGATTTGCAGATTACTAATATACAATAATAGATGGAACTGCATAGAACACATTCTTAAAAGAACAACAATGTTGCTGGGAAGACATTGTACTAGAACCTATAAGGTTATATCCACTTTGGTGCACCATGATCTGAAGGCAAATACTTGAAATAAAGCAGGATACGCATATAATAACATCATTATATATTTTTAATAGTCTATGTATGTGGCAAAAGTTATTCGGAAATTCCGGACCTAGACTTAATTGCCGTTGCAATTTGAGATAAATAAGGATACATTTAAATTTCTGGTTAAATT
This sequence comes from Teleopsis dalmanni, assembly GCF_002237135.1. Lineage (NCBI taxonomy): Eukaryota > Metazoa > Arthropoda > Insecta > Diptera > Diopsidae > Teleopsis > Teleopsis dalmanni. The sequence goes on along the minus strand of NC_051847.1, from coordinate 89,548,981 downwards.
TCTTATTTTCGAACATTAAAGTAGATTTAGTACACATATCCATACGCATTGCGTGTTGCAAAGAAAACCCACGGTAGAAACATTAATATGTGTACATTAATTCACTTAAAGATGGCGCCAGTTTCAACTATAGATACTTTTCAGTTAAATATTTTAAATTAAAGTTATTTGAAATATTACAAATTTTCTATTTAAAAAATGTTAATAAAATATATATTTATAAATTATCTTAATAATTCAAGTGCACATGTACTGTACATATGTAACCTCTCAGCTTATTTTTGAATTAAAGCAATTTCAAGACGTCATATACAAAATTATTAGCATGCCTAACATATTTTTCATTATATCTACTAAAAGTACTTTTATTACTCTTTTAATATTAAAAATGTATAATAAAAATTGTATGGTATATCAAATTTTTATATATTTTTCCAGTAATTTTTAAAATCGCACATGTGTGAAAAATTTTTTAAATTTTTTGTTGCCAAAAAGTCTTATAAGATGAACAGATCTAAGATATAAGTTATGGCAGGAAATTAAGAAAAACAAAAACAAAAACATTTCTTTCATATAATACCATAAGGGAGGTATAAATATAATTTTTTTTCTTTTGCTCTAGTAGCAATTTAAGATAAAGTGTAATAAATAACACAGTTGGAAATGGATCAAGGTGAGTTACCTTTTAAAAGGAAAACCGGCACTAAATCATAAATGCTTTGATGGAATGTCATACACTAAATGATGAAATGAATGAAACTCAAACTGCCTTTATCAACAGAAAGGTATTTCAGAGCGTTGGATTTCTTGTTTTTAATGAATCAAGCAAACGAGGAATCTAATTTAAACCCGTTTTTTACATTTATTTTTCCTACTTTCAAATTACTTAAGTTGCAAGTAGCATTTCAAAGAATCAACACACTTTATGTTTATGACTGTATTTATGAGACACAGAGGAAGCTACTTGAAGCAAAACGATGATTAAGTTGCATAAATATTATCACTTACGTCAACATTAACATCATTTATTTACACTACAGATTTTGGAGAATTTTTAATGAGACATACCATCCATCGGTGCATTACACAGCAACCTAAATGCGTTAAGTGCAAGTTGGGAACTTTTTGCTGAAGTATGTACGGTATGAAAGTTTTGTTTAATTTCAACTGATACCGCGATTTGTATACCAAAATGAATACCAAGAATAATATGACAAACTGCTATGACAGAATTGAAATGAAAAAGTTTATAATCAAGTAAATTTATGAATGACTGAATAGCAGAAGAATAACAAAATTAATGAATAAGCATTGATATGAAATAAAAATTATGTATTCCCATTAAAAAAGATATCTGTTCCATGCTAGAACCGCAAGGAAACTCCACTCAAAAGCAGCAGAAAATACAAAAACAAAGAGACTTTTGTTTATAAAGAATTTTTCTTCTTCTCGCAGTCAAGTTTGTTTAAACAAACTTTAAGATACACAAAAACAAAGTCATAGTCATAATACTAGCATATCCACCCATACATACACACGGAGACTCTAATGCACCATTGCATCGACATGAAGGAATTTATAATATAGTTTACAGATGTAACTTATATGTCAGTGTGAATATGATTGATGATGTGTTCCTGACTCTTGTTAAAACGAGTAGATAGTGTGTAAGTATTTGTGTTGGAAAATTCTATTCAGTCGTCTCGATTTATAAAATGCACTCCACTTCACTTAACTATTTCATTACGAAATGTTCACTAAATACTAGACGCATTCATTATGGTTGTGCTTATAGTTCAAAGTGGGTGTAGGCATAAAGTATGACAGCAGACGATAATAGCTAACCCACAAAACCACTGAGCCGAACAATATTTCGAAATTGTGAAGAATTTAGTAAAACCGATGACCCAAAATTACCCCAAAATCATCAGATTTTGCAAGCGCATTTGCAATAAATTCCAATAGAAATTCACACAAAAGACTAGGAGTGCAGGCAGAGTATTTAATCGCATTTTACGTCTAGTCTATGTTTCTATGAAATTCAAAATAATGTAAAAAAATGAGTAAATGAATAAAATATAATAAAATATTCATTACATGAACAAGTATGAAAAATATTGCAACAAAGCAATTAAAAATTTAAATTCCAACAACAAACACTGAAGCTATTGCAAAAAAATTTAAAGGCATCAGAAATTTTTATTTTCCTTACAATGCATTTGAAATTTTAATTATTTATAATTTTATTTTGTTTACAATTGTTTTTCAATCAGTAATTAATTATTTTATTTAAATTTATTTAACGTTAAAGAATTTTACAATAGAAATTATAATTGCTCTTGTATCAATACAACACATTTCTATGTAATTGAAATCATTTCAGCATCTGGAATTATAAAATTTGCTAATAAGGTAAATAATTAATACAATATTATTGAATAAAGAAACTCTTGAATCGTATTGAAAAACAGCGCTATATTTCAATAAAAACTGCAACAAATCAAAAAGTTTTTCATATGGAATACATATGGTATATAGCAGGGCTGTCCAAAGCACGGCCCGCGGACTACATGCGGCCCGCAGCTAATGTTTGTGCGTTCCGTGGCATGTTTACTACTACGATCTACTACGATTACCCAAATTTTCTTTTGATGTACTGGAAAAACTACATTATTTTATGGTTTACCAAATAAATTAATTTAAATTGATGAATTAATAAAACTAAATTTAACATTATAACCGTATTTTTATTTTTGTCGAAAACAACTATGATCGTATGTATTTGTTTCTGCGGCCCTCTAATCTGTACAGTGATTTGTATTGACCCGCGATCTCATCTAATGTGGACAGGCCTGGTCTATAAGAAATAAATTTCACGAAATAAATTTTGTAACAAAATCATAGACATCGTTAAAGTTCCTCAAAGAACAGTTGGAAGACCAATAGCAATATATTCTACGTTTTGATGCCATTCGTGCTCGAACTTCCGCTCAATATTCATTACATATTAATGAGGAATCTAAACTAAAAAGGTTTCTCCTTATTGGGTCACAACAACAACAATAGAGTTGTTACTCTCAGTATTATTGATAAACAGAAATTTGTTACAATTGACATAGAATAGGTTTATCACGCATTATTGTTAGTGACCAATTTTAGTTCCAATTGAATTTATTTAACAGGTCCATCATTTATCATTTTAACCATATTTTTTTCGCTTAAATTTAAAAACATTTCTTCTTATTATTATTAATTTATCATTTAAGCAATCCTTATATAAAAGGTATTACGAAAAGCCATTTGTGACACCATAGAGAAAATTTTTCTCGCATTTTTCTCAATACCCTCTATCGGAACTATCTGGTTTCCAATAGAAATTGATGTTTGGTCAACTGTGTTCATATCTGCCAATTCCTCCAAGTTCAAATGTCCCAAGAAGGTAACGCTATGTCTGAAAAGATCCGGACAGTGACTGAATATGTACTCAAGCTCTCATAGCGGATAATATGTGCTAAAACTCCCATAGCTTAACACTGACAAACACCCGCGCGGAGCGAAAAAAATTTGAATGGTCGTTATTTAGTCCCGATTATTTGAATGGAAGAAATATTATCCCATTGAAAAACAAGTCGGCCATACCGCTAATTTCGCTAACTAGTTATATGAATATAGCGATAAATATTAAGAAATTAATTTATATATCCCAACGAGTTAACCCTATGTCTGAAGAGAGCGTACAGTATCATAATATCGCCCCCACAGCGATTAACAGCGACGAGTCTAAAAAGAATACCGAAGTCAATATTCTCACAAACAGCAATAAGTTTTTAAAAAATAATTTCTTTTGTACTTTAACTTAAAATATATTATTAAGAACGGAATTCGACAAATCAGGTCCATTATTTCTGATGATATTAATTTTGTATTCATTAAAGAATTCAATTTAAGAAAAGAGCATTAAAAATCATTAGATAAAATCAAAATATGATTACAAACAATATATTGAAAGAAAAATCATCTATTCACACATCTTAATATCTTTTCACACAATTTCTTTCAACATAATCAATACTCAATCACCAAACTCCTGAACCATAATAGATCACAACTAGTGGAAAAAGAAGATTTTGTGTTTTGAATTGAAGATAAAATAAAATGGAACTGTACGATGTCGTCACAGGTTAGAATTATATACATTTTTATATAATTCACTTGATGTGCTAGTAAACATACAGTACTTTTAAGTTAAAAGCTAATGGAAAGGATCCGAAAAAATAGTTAATTTCAAACGAAACCCTTAAAAATGGAAAACATTATTTACAAAATTGAGTTGCACTTTCTGATATGGTTCAGATTGGTTTTAAACGGGTTATTTTTCAGCAAAAAGAAAAGTACTGCATTTACATGACTCATCTTCATCTTAAAAAATGGGAAAGGGAAACTACATGGTATAAGACTAATTATGTTATTATGAGTAAAAAAAGTATTTTAAATAAATTCTTCGAAATTGAAACAGTTTTTTGGGTAATTTTTTGATAAAAAAGTTTTTGCTTAAAAGTGCAATGTTATAAAACAACCATAAATACAATTGTACAATATATCAATCAGAAGGTATGAATCATGAAACAATTGAAACTGGTAGACATCTAAGAGTTATGTACTATTTATTCCAATCCTAAAAGACTCAGTTTTATTATTCATTTATTTGAGCAAAATTTCTTTAAAAAGTAATTAGAATAATAGTGTTAAATGAGTTTCAATTTTAAATAGACTATAAATAGACAACTATTATCTCTTAGTATATTCTATAATATAATAAAATATAAAATATTTTATAAGTAATATAAAAGTAAATAATATATTGTTCTATACTCTTAGTATTTATCGTGGAAAAATCCTTCAAAGCTGTAGAAGTATAGTTCGGTTTATTTAAAAAATCCGCAAAGCTTGCAATTTGCAGCATACTTTCGCCTTCAATAGTTATTACTAATACTATACTTTACTAATTTTTTATTTGAGATTACTAAATCAAACCAATCCGAAAACATTATGACCTGCTTAAAAAGATAACATGATTACGAGAAAAACTTTCCCAATATTCTCAAAATTTTGGTACATACCTAACTCTTTGCTCTTTTGATCTAAAGACCATGTCAGTTCATATCTACTCAAATTAAATTAGAAATCCAAACAAAAAATATTCAAATAAATATTTCAATCTTTTTTATAAATCTTAACAAAACTAAATGAATAATTTTAAAAAGCGTATTTTCTATAATTTTTATTTTTTAAGCGAATTTCCCAAAAAAAAACTTAAACTTTAACAGTATAAAAATCGTTGGGCATAACCTGTGACCCTACACTTTTTCAAAGATTTTGAAAAAAGTTTTCGGAATATTTATTGTGAAAAAAAATTATTCGGAATAATAAAAAGTTTTGATAAGATTTAAAAAAAAATTAAAAGCATAGTTTTACTGTTTTATTTCTTTCTTAAATCAGTTAAATATTTGAAATGCAAAATTTATTGAACCATAGCATTTTTTTTGAATATATCAATAACAATATATCAATTTTAGCTAAATTACATTTGCCGAAGAATAAAACATAATACATAGATTTTAAATAAACTAATATAACATAGTTTTATTTTTTAACCTTTCAATATCACAATGGGCCTAATTCTCTATACCTAAGTGAGCCGATTTTTCTGCAGAACAAATTGTCAGTTTCACTCTAACCTATCATTTGTTTAATATGCAAACTGCATATTAAACCGTTTTGTAAATGCTGTTTTAAGATTATTTTTTGTAAATTCAATATTTGGTGTTGTCTCAGAATACCTTTTCTTAAAAGGTTTTCCTTACCAACTTTCATCCTTAATCTATTTATTTTAATTTTTAGATCTTCTCTGAAATCTCTGTGAAGTTGAGTTTCATGGGTTACAGAAATACGACAATGAGTTATAATATAATAAAAATAAATTATATAGAACAATCGATTACTGATTATATAAAAAATTTCTGTAAAAGCTTTAGTTCAAAAAAGATATGTTTTTATTTCTAATCAAACATTTTAAACTGGAACTCTTAAAAAATGAAGATATATTCATTCTTCTTCTTTAAATTCATAAAATAAAAAAATACTACATCCTTCTATTTTTTTTTTTAAGTTTTATTTTTGTTGCATTTATCTAACATTTTTTTATGGCCCCCTAAATCTGAAGCAACTGAATAAATATTTTTACACTTTAGGAATTTGTATTTGTTTCTCTAATTCTACAGTAATTTTATAATTGAATTGCATAAGAGCATGTCAATAAGACAACTCTTGAACACATGATACCCACATAAATTGTAGCTTTGCGCTCACTTAAATGTTACAATATAAAAAGGTATTTGTGCAGCACAAAAGTGCGTTCTGAATGCACTACTAGTAGGTAGTGACGGTGCTGCTATTGTTGGTGATTCAAAGAAATTAAGTAAGCAGCAACAAAGATAAGATTGTATTTTGGTTATGCGTAGATAAATTATTTAAAAAATCCACACTGAGAAGTGGAAGTAAAACAAAATTTGATATCAAGACAAAGCAACACATTTGTGCTGGAACAGTAGAAACAAGTTAATACTCTGCGTTAAGAAAGTATAATAAAACAATTAAATAGTATAAATTTATTCTACGAAAAATGCCGAAATATGAATTTTCTTCACTTGTGTTTTAGTAGATTATGTATACAGATTTATAATGGGTAAGTTTGTATGGAAAGCGGAGAGCATATGCTGTATAGAAGATTAAATTTTGTACTTACCTGTGAATCATTAAAATTAAAATCGCGCTCAGCGCTTATGAAACCCAAACAAACGAGCAGCAGCGTTAATGTCATCATCAGCATCGCTGATAAGATGAATTCAAACTTTGGCATCATCACCTTCAGAATTCTGCTGCTGTTGCGCTTTTTGTTGAATAAATTTACGTGCGTGTGGGTATTCGAGTTCGTAGATTGTATAAATACTTCTTTAAAAAATTTTGTTTAAAACAAGAAACAACAAAAAACGAAAACAAATAAAATTGCTTAAAAAACAAAAAACTAAATCAAACAAATTAGCTTCCTCTAGCAAAATGCGTCAAGTGCGATTTAGTCGAAGTTTTGTTTTTGGTGTTCACTTCATCTGAAACAAAGAGAGAGAGAAGCAATGTTAAAATACATTAAATTTAAAAATTCACTCATAAAATTATATATATTTTTTTTAATTATCAAATAAAACTCTTGTGTGCGCTTCAAATTGACTTTTGTCGAACCTTGTCCTAAATTTTTAACAACATGCACTACACTTCATTAATTTGCATACATTTTGGAGAAGCTGGAAGAAGCATTTAATTGATACCAAACTATTTGAGATGAAATTCGTTGAATATGAATGAATGAAGTATGAGAATGAGGCTATAATCTAGTTTGGCGCAAAATGCTATCAATGGATTTTATTGGAAATGCAAATAAAATTTCCGATTTCCGGGGCAATGCAATTTGACAATTCATTTTGGTGAAGTACAATATTTTGAGCAACTTTTTTGACTACCATGTAAGCTGTTGTAGTTTAGTATTCAATATATTAACCTTTAGAATTGCTTTCATTACTTTCATTAAGTATCTTAACAAAAAAAACTCCGCGCCATCTAGCGGAACGCACACTTATGTTTAGTATTTTTAATTAATTATTATTACAACCAATTTACAAGTTTTGTATATAAAAAAATTTTTTAAAAAAATTATACTTATAAATTTGTGTTATTTAATACAATTAATAAATTATATTTTAATTTTTATAAAAAATATTTACATTATAGATATTTCGGTTTACTTCGTAGACCATATTCAGTGTACAATCTGTTTGGTATTTTTCTTATAAGAATTTGGAACCTTAGAACCCGATGTTTTAAAAACCAATGTAACATAATGGAAAACATTCCTATAAATTTTAAAATTAACTAATATCCATTGTCATAACACAACGCCCGGAATAGTGACTGAAACGTCATCAGTTGCAAATGCCAGAGATGAAACACGCTGTATTGGTTGTCACTTTACTGAAGTACTGCAACGATGGTTAATCTTTTGTGCAACAAATTAACTCTAGAACACGCTCTGCCCTTCAAATGAAAGTCAGAATGTCTCTTTTTCAGGACATCCTAACATTAGATTAGGTTGAAATGGCAGCTTTGATGCACCATTTGTTTACATATAATAACCCGTTGTGATTCAGGAATAACGTTATTGATAGGTAAGACGTGGAAACCCACTAAGAAAGATGAAAAGGCCAAAGCGGTGAGTATACAAATAATACCAAAAAAAAATCAGTCGGCCCTGCCTGTTAAAGTAAAAAATGAAACAAGCAGTGAAGTCTATAAAGTGTGTCATGTCTGATTAAGGACATAGGATGACTGATCTATCTAATCAGTAAGAATCTACCACCACTAATCTTCTACTGGCCGAAGACAGACATTGATACCTAAGTTTAAACAAAAAATTCTTATCAGGGGAATCACAACCATGACGAAATTATTTATAAGATAGACTAAATTTTATTTTATATTTATATATAATATATATAAATACAGTCAAACTACTAAAACTCGAATAACTAAATAGAGTGCAACAGGGTTTAGAGAGTAAATTACATACAATTACCAAAAAAGTCTCCATAAGTCGAACCTTTTCTTGACAAAATGGTACTTCGAGTTATAGAAGTTTGTCTGTATTTAAAACTTTTTTTATATTTACAATTCTTATACAAATATTATTAAATATTGAGTGTAGTTAGATACGAAGTATGCATATACTATTAATAGAAGGTGCACCGGTTAACAACATTTATCTAGTTACAAATAATACCATGGATAGGTATAGTTATATATACCTTGAAAAAATTTTATTTAATCAAATTCTTAAAACCAAAAAATGCATTTAATGTACATTTTTAATAGACTGATTTATCATTATATATTATTTATAAAAGATATAATTATCAATTGTAGATAAAAAAATTAAACCTTTAAGTTTATCAGCGACGTCTTCGCAACCCATATCATACTAAATTGACCGATAGTATTGTTATTTACTTGCATGGAAGAAAAAATTGTTTGATTTAATTTGCATTCAAAGCAGTATTTTACGTTCTCCCAGACAACTCCAAAAAGTTACTGGGTTACAAATTTATTAGTTTCTTTAAAAATCTTTTGAATTTCTAACTTTTATTTTGAATTTTTTTTTGCTTGGGTCCAATATGTTAAGTCCCTGTATTTATGTTTAGTCTGTAGTATTAAAAAGGTTACCTATACTCTGTAATTTTCAAAAACTCTGCGATTTTTCTAATTAATATCGGCGTAAATTATTTATATCTTAAAATCCATAACAATAATGCATATACCGTAATAATTAAGAGAATTTATAATGATTGAACATTTAACATAATAAATAGCACAGTAAAGACATGTTATTAAACCTAAATATTTAAAACGTTTAAAAATATTTTAGACAAGTCTGCAAGAAATATTTTTCAGCTATGGAAGATCATTGCAATCTTAGACACAATACAGAGTACCAGAACCATCCGGCTTCGTCTACCAAAGTGTGGTTGGTATTCACTTTTACTATAGTTTACCCATTTGTAAGAAAGGTATATAACCTGAATGGCTACAACACCAACATATTACAATAAAATATAAAGTAGAATCGATCTATAAAACATGTTACTTTTTAATGATTATTTTTTTTTTTGTTAATAATATGTAAACAAAAACCTTTCATGACATAAAAAGAAATGAGAGCACTCGACAAACAATTTAATCACACTATCGCCTGTTAACAAATTGATTGACATATCAATACAAATCTTTACATGACATTTAGGTGCATTGGCACGCAAACATTTTCTATATATTTTATTGTACAATATGTATATGTTATATGTATTTCCAATACTGAACTATGGGTGCGCATACTATCTAAAGTGTCATTTCCTAAACTTATTTACGTATTTCACGTATTTACGATTTTATGTTTATATAAAAATGTCTATATTTTGAAAATACTAATTAGTGCGGACATTTTTCTAATATATTTTTACAATTAATCTTATGCCTGTTAACCTATTATTTCCAAATTGATCCCAAAAACTTTAAATTAAATTCCGACTACCATTTGTTTTCATCGATGAGACACGCATTGGCTGAGCAGCACTTTGATTCCTACGAGGAGGTCGAAAATTGGGTGTCTGGTTGGTTTCCTTTAAAAGACGAACAATTTTTTTGGCGTGGTATCCACAAATTGCCAGAAAGGTGGTCAAAATGTGTAGAAAGCAATGACCAATACTTTGAATAAAATGTTTCTTACTTTCCTATTAATAATTAGTGTTTTATTTTCACCAAAAAACGCTCATTTCATACCGGTACACCTGGTAAAAGTACATTTAGGTAGTATGTTTCCTTATTATGTGGATTTTTTATTTTCTAAAGTATATTATTTTAAATAATGTGTTGTATATTATTACTTTATTTATTATATTACAAAATTTAATCATTTTAATTTATTTATATTTTTACAAAAGCTTAACCTATAACATAAGTCAGCAATATCTGACAAGACTCTTAGGAACTAAATAAGTGTATTCAGCAACAGGACCAATATAATACGACTAATATGGTATAGTATTAATACGGATAACTTCAAATTATACAGAAATAATAGGGTTTACTTTTAAATTTACATGAAATTTAAAGTGCTATCGTTCTGATAGCACAGAACATGTATACTGAAGGATACAAATACACTAAGTTCAGTACACACTTTAAAAACTCTTTAAAAAAGGATTGATATCCCTATTCCAAAAATTGACAAATTGAAAAAAAAATGTCCACCACAATAGAACTTAGGCCCAGCCAGATCAATTTAAGCAAATATAACACACTTTGGTGGTATAGATTATCAACCACAAAAATCCATGTTTTGCTCTTCCTGATATTCTTAGGGATTTTATCTGATTTAGACCCAGCCAGATCAATGTAAGCAAATCTAACACACTTAGGTTGTATAGATTATCAGATTACAAAAATCCATATTTTGCTCTTCCTGGTATAGTTGAGACCAATAGGACCAATAAACAAATCTAACACACTTAGGTTGTATAGATTATCAGACTTTCTCTTTGCAAATGGAAGTGGTGATGCTCAAAGTTGCTGTCGACATATCTTCGAAATGACACATACCATATTGGAAGCTACATATTATGAGATTTTTTACAAAGTAGAGAAACATCTAGCAAAGTATGCAGTCAATTACACTCTCTATATATCTTACTAAAAAGACTCTTCTCCACAGCTTTGAACGAAATCAAACAAGTAAGATCCTAACCGGTTAAACGTTATAGTTATAGGCATTTATAGTTATACTATGTTACTTGATTACTGCGCTCGTTACTTGTAAATACCCCTTTATTATATATATTTGTCATTCAAGCATTTAAATATATGTTCAACATTACTATTAGGAACCGATAGATTATAGATTGGATTTAAATGCAGTGTGTATGTAAAAAATTGTGTATCTAACCTTTTCGTAGGTTCGATTAAATGTTATTGTTAGAGTCAATCAGGTTGAAGAACCTATTGAGACCCAATGAATTTATTGTTATACATCTACTTAACACGAGACCTTAACTGCTTCATAAGCTTCATAAGTATTTAGATAATTAAAAAGTATCTTTTTTTGATCTGTTTATAAAAGCGTAAATTATGACTATTTATTAATGTACTACAATAAATCACAATCGGCTACATACCATATTAAGCAATGGGAATAGGCATTTAATATATTCAAAAATATAAATAAATTTTACTATTTAGGTGTGAAATTAGTGTAAAAAGATATATTGTTAGGTGTGTCTGTTACGATATTTCTTTTGTCTGCATAGTTAAATCTTATATTTACTTTTTAAAATTTGTCTAAATGCTTTTTATGGTAAAATTGTTACACAAATTAGTTAAATAAACTAAAACTAATTTTTGACTAATTGATTTATAGTATGTCGTTTAATCTATAATACAACCTTGAAAATAACAAATGATTCATAGTAGGAAGATATCTGCCTGCTATACACTTTAAAAGTTTCCAACTTCTATTTACTCAACTACGAAGTGCTAATCGAATACTAAGAACAATGGCAGTTGTCTTTCGAAATTTTCAAAATTATTTCAAAGGCACAAAATCTAGAATTACTAAATTGATATATATTTCTTGTTGTTGCCAGCAGTAAATGAAACTGAAATGAAACTGAAAGTCGATCAATGGATTTTAATGGACCGATGCTAATTTAAACGATGTCGAAATCAATTTCACAGCTTCGTGCTATAAAAACATTTTTTGTTTAAATTGAAAAGCGACGTATGGGCCTTTGCCTTTGGAAATAAACATGAATGAGTCTCGTTCAGTGACCCTAAAAAGAAAATCATACAAATAAAATTTCATAGTTTTATTTGTTTGATTTTCAATTTAAAATTTTTTTTTTTGTTTAATTTTAATTATAATTTTTATTTTCTATGAAACTCCAAACGCGTTTGGGAACCTTATAAGTGAATGAAAGACGGCGCTTTATAGCGCCAAAAAAATGATGTTTTAATTGTTTAGGATAATTTATATCAAATAATTATGCATAAATTACTTGTATATAGTTTCACTTTAGTGCTCAATATTGCTAAGTACTTGAAATAAAACTAATATTACAATTTTTACCGGATGTGCATATATCATTGGAGCTTCCGTTGTCAAATGGTAAACTTTTACACAAACAAAAATATAAAAATTCAATAAAAAGTTTTTCCAACAAACTAACAATAAAATTTGAATTGTGATACTGAAAAAAAAAAAAAAAATATTAAAATTATTTTACAAATGCAAAATAAGCGAAAACTTTAATAACTTTTTGCAAATCCAAGCAAGAAGTGCCAATGACTCTTTTGGCTTTCCAAATAAGGTTTAAATATTTACTTAACACCAACAAACGCAACAAACGCAAACGCAAATGTAAATATTATTAAGTAAATAAAGTTATTTATACTCGTATCTGAGTGATATTAACTCATCACAGCAGTTGGCAGTTGACGGTGAGCATGGCATGTAAGTGTCCAAAAATGGAAGAGTCAATGTTAGGCAAATATTTGATTTAAATAAAATTGACAAATAAATAAATGCCGATGAGCAACTCTGAAAGTAATTGGTAAGTCATGCGCCGAATACTGACTCCCAGATTTATTTTTCTAATGTTACTGTTAGTTTAATATATTCAAATGCCGATTTAGATAGTTTTAGATGTGAAGTGAAAGAGGTGCTACTGTCATGATTACTTATAAAAATGCTTAATTATTGTGTACTTTATGACTACTAATAAATTTTAATTTGCCGAAAGTTTGTGAGGTAAATACTAATATTGCATATTAATCATGTGACAGACAAGACATATTAGTTTTAAAATAAAATAAAAATTAATTTTAAAAATTATTAAATAGTTTTCTTTTTATTATTAATTAGCAATGAATAATAAGTTTTGCCTATTTTGCTTAATAATAGTTTTAAAAATTCGCATTACATAGTTATTCATTTTGTGGCTTCGAAAGTAAATGTAAATAAAACATACTTATAATTTTGATTTTAAACTAACTTTTATTTCAATATATTGTTTGGACCTTAGAATAAGAAGTGCATCATTCAAATGTCCTTGAGGCAGCAGCGTATTCAGTCATAACGATAATGGATCTCTCCCTTAACAGTATAGTATGACATGTTTTTTGTTTTCATATTTAAGTTTAAATATTAACTAGAAATAATGAAACATTTAAAATATTTGAGACATTGATACGTATGTATATAATCTCTTCCACTCTCTTAATGTAGAAAATAAGATAAACTAAAGAACACTATTCTGTGTATAGTTAAATTTAATATATTGACTTTGTTTCGAACGAGAACGTTGCTTTATGTTGCTCGGATATATACTAGACAAGTATGTCAATTTTTAAAAATAAATACGTAAAAATAAATTCTAGGACTTAGTTAAGACTTAGTTTCTAAGCGAAGAGTGTATTAAAATTAAGCTCTTGAAAATAACCCCAATGATAATATAACTTTCTATACATATATGGATGCGTATATAAATAAAATCACTCCTCACTCAAATTAATACTGTTAAAATACTCGGATATTGTAAAAATTGCTCGGATATATACTAGACAAGTATGTCAATTTTTAAAAATAAATACGTAAAAATAAATTCTAGGACTTAGTTAAGACTTAGTTTCTAAGCGAAGAGTGTATTAAAATTAAGCTCTTGAAAATAACCCCAATGATAATATAACTTTCTATATATGGAAGCGTATATAAATAAAATCACTCCTTACTCAAATTAATACTGTTAAAATACTGTCAAAAAAAACTAATTAAAGTTAATATACTAAGCTACAAAATAACTTAGACAAAAATTATTTTCCAGTATATTATCTGTTTAGACATCTCACAGAACTGTAAGTAATTTGTATATAGTTGACAAAACTATGATCCTTACTTTATGAATATTCGTTTTCAAAGTGTCAAAATTTTAAGGATTGCCCATGTAAACAAGGCCCATTCTGTACCCGTACAAAAAAATTCCAGTGGTCATAAATTGCATGATCTTGGTAGCCCATTGACATCATCAAAATATAAAATTCAAAACTCTGGAAATTTATGGTAAATAAAAACCAAAACAGGTTGTATTATGTGGGTTGTAACAATGTCCTGTCGAAACTGCATATTTTTCGTAACTATATGTATATTTTACCACCAAAAAGTATTGGTAATCATATAATTGTAATAACCAGAATTTAGGGAACGCAACACAGTGCCAGACCAAAATGTCTCACCAATATGCCAATATAACGTTCGTGATTGCCATATTCTTTCGATAATTACTTGTAGCATATTACTACCCAAAACGCAACAATTACATTTCTTGACTATTTTACTAATTTTTAGTAAGTTCTTACAACTAACACGTTTAAAAATGATTAAACAATTCATATTGTACAATGTTTTAGTTGACAGTCCTATTTTACGTATGTCACCAAAAAAATACTCCCAAATTCGGTCCACCAAATCGATAACCCTTTTTTTATTCAATAAAAAGGACTAAGGCCTTATAAATTGTGTACTCTTAATAGCAACTAATGTCGTATGGGATAAGACACATTAACGTTTATCATCATACGGACTCAACCTCTACATGGTAGGCACCTTGACGTGGTGTAGGGGCTTAGCTACAACTCGGACTATAAATATGAATATTCGCAATCACCTGGCATTTGTCAGACGACTGTGAATTTTTAACGTTTCTAGAACGAGGTGTACAACCAAGATCTACCTTTAGGTAGTTTTGTGTTGTCATGTAGTCTATGTTTTGTTGTTTTATGTAGTTGTGTTTGTTTTATTTTACGTAGTATTTGTAGTAGTAGTAATTTTATGTGTATTAGTAGTAACTTTATGTAGGCTGACTGACGTGGTCCGAATGGCTACTATAACATCTTAGCGTCTCGGGGAGTAGATGAGTCTTTGCATTTTGGTGCTACTCATTAAGTTCGTTAGTCAATCGATCGGCCTTTAATGGAAGTTTAGTTGTTTGTAGGATCGATGACCCCAAAGCAGTTAGGTCATGTCTCTGCTGGTTTTGGGGTCGCCAGCAACTAGGCGGGGTGAAGGAAAACACCCTGGGTTTGATTGAAGATACGAAACAATCTATAGTTTTTGTACCTAGGATGTATGGTGTATGGTGTAGTATGTGTGTATGTATGAATGAGACCCGAACAACCCCCCAATCTACGGTGGAACAGCTATGCCTGTAGGAACTTGGTCACGGGGCTAGTGATGACCTTAATAGCGAACTGCGGATACCAGGCGACCTCCGCTTTCAATTTGCCTTCTGTCGGTAAATGGGCTCTGCCGATGGCGACTTTATACTTTACTTTATACTCGTGGGATATCATATGGATACGTCTAATGAACAAACTAAAGGGGATGATGCTACCCTTATCGCATCAAACACTACTGCTGTCGGGCAGGGAATTAACAACGACCAGTCGACTGTTGTGTCACAGGTCAGTGAACCTTTTGCAGATGGTGCTGTTGGGCACATCTGCAAAAATATACACGCTGTGGAAAATGTTGTTTTTCCACAGTATACTGATGCTAGCAGTACAGAAACTGAAGGGTCTGATGCTGCCTCTATTGACATTGACGGAGTCAGTCTCTGTTCTCAACAGTCAGGTGCTACTGTTGTCAATGTTTGTATGAAAGGGATCAGTTTACATGACCAGAAGGGTTTTGTGAAACTGAACTCAATGCAGAAGAGGAGGTTAAAGGCTTACATGAGTCAGGGACACTCTAGGGATGTGGCCCTAGACATGGTTTCTAAACTTCCAACTCGTGCGCCAGCTAAAAGGGCTTTATCTGACGACATGGTCATGCCAGCTGGTAAGAAACCAAAACAAAACGCCTCGATTCAGGGATCGAGTAAACCCTCTTTCAGCCAAGTAGCCAGTCAGGCCAAGGGGATCAAATTAGGATTTGTTCCTTTTGATTTGGCTAAGTGCCCCCTAAACAGGGAACAGACTGCACAGCTACAGGAGGCTATAATTGAGACTGCCATAGAGTTGGCGTCTGACGAGGTTAAACCAGAATTTGAAGGTTGTTTCCCTCGTACGGGATGGCTCATGAAGGTGTGCACAAATAACCAAACGGCTGAATGGGTCCGTAAAAATGCGGCAGCTATTGCAACAAAGGCTAAACTGGGCGCCAAAGTGGTTGAAGAGTCGGAGTTTCCAAAAACACATCTGGTGCGAGGATACTTCCCACACAGTTGCGATTTTGAAAATACCAAGGTTCTTGCCACAATTGAGGCCCAGAACAGGATTAAAGCAAGCACCTGGAAGGTATTACAGCGGACCGCAGAAGGTTCACTGCTCCACATCGTCTTTGCTGTCGACGATGCATCCTGGAACTCACTGGTCCAGAGTGGAGGTAGAATTGCATATCGCTTCAGCCATGTCAAGCTACTGCTTAAAACTAACAGTATGACAAAGGAGGGGCAGCCAGAACAACGGCCTGTGGAACAAAAGGTTCCAAATAAACTCCAGATCACAAGGACGGAGAAACAGAAAGTGGAGCACGTGGTCCCACAATCAACACTTACGTCTATTGTGAATCCAAATGAGGCCCCAACTACTAGTAGAGCCGCCATTCAAAAAAGGCTTTGGATGCGGCCACCTGTGGGTGGAGCATCAACAACTCCAAAAGAGCGCCAGAAGGAAAAAGGGCCACGAAGAGCTCGACTTCAAAAGGAAGTCGAACGCTCTCTCAATAAAACTCAACAAAAATGAGCACCATAGGGGTGTTACAGGCGAACCTGCACCACGCGAAAGGAGCATCGGCTACCTTGTGCAGGACCTTCGCCACAAAAGGACTGGCCATAGCGCTTATCCAGGAGCCATGGACAGTCGGTGGGCATATAAAAGGCCTTCAACATCAATCAAGTAAGTTGATATATAAACGTGACATAGAGTCGCCTAGAACTGCTATACTAGTAAACAAAAATGTTAACTGTATTCCAATTCCAGATTTCATCCAGAGGGAATTGGTGTCGGCCATTTTTGAGATCCCGACGGAGTGCGGAACACGAGAGATCGTGATCGCATCGGCCTACTTTCCAGGCGATGCAGATGAAGCACCACCTGAAGCAGTCACAAACTTGGTAAGTTATTGCAAATCCAATAATTTACAATTTATAATTGGTTGCGACGCAAACGCGCACCATACCTTATGGGGTAGTACTAACATAAATAGAAGAGGGCAAATGCTTTTAGAATACTTTAGTAGTAATAACGTCAGCATATTGAACAATGGTTCTGAACCCACTTTTATTAATGCCATTAGAAGAGAGGTTCTTGACCTTACTCTTTCTAGTCAATTTATCTCCAATTATGTTGTTAATTGGAGGGTCTCAAAGGAGGTTTCTTTATCTGACCACCAACATATTCTCTTTGAACTGCCGGGTCACTTTTTACATAGAAATTTGCCAGCTGCACGTAAGTGTATCAACTGGGAAATCTTTAGACTATCTTTAGCTAGTAAGGAGGACCAGTTACTGAATTCAATCAGTCATATTGATGAACTTGAATTAGCTGCAGATCAAATAAACTCTGTTATCTCTCAGGCGCATGAAGATGCATGTAAGGTTGAACCACGTACATCCAGACGGGATGTGCCATGGTGGAACAAAAGGCTCGAAGAAATGCGCAGGGAGGTTAGGAAGCTTTTTAATTTAGCAAAGCGATCAAGGGTGTGGGTAGACTATAAAACATCCTTGACTGCCTACAACAATGAGATTAGAAAATCTAAACGGAAATCATGGAAAACTTTCTGTGACAGTGTTGACAACACTCCGCAAATGGCTCGCCTTCATAAAGTGTTGAGAAAGTCTCTTTCAAATGACATTGGTCTATTGAAAAAGAATGATGGTCTCTGCACAGCAAATGGCAGGGAAACTTTACAACATTTACTACATGTGCACTTTCCAGGATCGATCTTATGTGATGCATCCATAGATAGGCGCACGTTAAGTTATGAACAACCAGACAATCGTTTAATGTCGCTATCTGGTATCATTTTTGACATTGATAAAATCAGATGGGCAGTTAATTCTTTCAGTCCTTTCAAGTCACCAGGAAGTGATGGTATCTTCCCGGCACTTATACAAAACGGCATAGACGTTCTTATCAATCCTTTAAAGGTGCTTTTTAGGGCTAGCCTATGCTGGAAACATATACCTGAAGCTTGGAGAGAAGTGAAAGTGGTATTTATACCAAAAAATGGTAATAGACCAAGTGATGACGCTAAATCGTATAGACCGATTAGTCTCTCATCCTTCTTCCTGAAAACTATGGAAAGACTCATAGATATCTATATTCGTACAGAACTGTCTAAAAGTCAACCTCTTCACAAAACTCAATTCGCTTATTCCAAAGGGAAATCTACCGAATTGGCCTTACATAACTTGGTCAGTAGAATTGAAAAGGCCCACAAAAACAAAGAAATTGCGCTTTGTGCATTTCTGGATATTGAAGGAGCTTTCGACAATACGAGTTATGGCTCGATCTCGAATGCCTTAACTAACAGAAATGTTGATTTTAATGTTACTTCCTGGATTGAGGCGATGCTTCAAAGCAGAAAAATTACATCAACCTTAGGTAGAACGTCTGTAGCTGTTGAGGCCGCAAAAGGTTGCCCACAGGGTGGAGTACTGTCTCCTTTGCTCTGGTCAGTGGTTGTTGATGAACTTTTAATCTTGTTGGAGAATATTGGTTGTGACGCCATTGGGTATGCAGACGATCTAGTTATAATAGTATCTGGAAAGCATGGTAGCAGTCTATCAGAGATCTTGGTAGGGCACCTTCGACGCATTTTAGCGTGGTGCGAAAGTGAGGGTCTCTCCATAAATCCGGAGAAAACTGTTGTTGTGCCTTTCACACTCAAACGTAAACTAGACATAGGTCCCGTACGTTTAGGAAACACTAATATTTCTCTTTCCAGTGAAACAAAGTACCTAGGTGTTGTCCTAGATGGTAAACTCACTTGGAGTTCACACTTAAATAAAGTATACAACAAAGCATTAACGGCTTTATGGACAATACGGTCCTGTATAGGTAAAACTTGGGGCCTAAACCCAAAGATTATATTTTGGATATATCAGGCAGTAGTACGTCCTATCATGACATATGGTTGCCTGGTTTGGTGGCAAAAGGTCACACAGGCTGGATCTATTGCTGTTTGCATGAAGCTCCAGAGATTAGCGTGTCTCTTAATGACTGGTGCTATGAGGACAAGTCCAACTGCAGCACTTGAGGCTATACTTGGATTGACACCTCTGCACATACACATTCAATCTACGGCTGCGCTTAGTGCGCTTCGACTAAAACTCCACATGAACAAGAGTTGTCTTGACTATGGTCATACAACAATATTAAAAATATTTGGAGCACATAAAATTCCTCAATGCGATGGAGACTATACAACAGAACTCCATCGTTTTGGCAAAAAATTTGAGGTACACCTACCATCACGTTCAACGTGGGAGAATGGAGGCCCACAGGTTGACCCAAAAAGTTTGGTTTGGTACACAGATGGATCAAAGATGGATGAAGGCACTGGCGCTGGTGTATTTGGACCCAACACCAGCATTTCGGAAGCAATGGGCACATGGCCGAGTGTGTTCCAAGCTGAAATCCACGCAATCAACTTATGCGTAAGATCCAATTTAATCAAAAAACCTTCTGGCTCGAAAATTGTTATTTACTCTGACAGCCAGGCTGCTCTTAAAGCTCTTTCTTCTTGGACTTTCAAATCAAAACAGGTCCTTGAGTGTTACGATCTTCTGCAATCACTTGCAGCTCGGAATAAAGTAAACCTTTACTGGGTTCCGGGCCACAGAGGAGTTTTGGGAAATGAAAAAGCTGATGAGCTTGCCAGAACTGCATCAAAAACTGCTTTTATAGGCCCTCAACCCTTTTGTGGAATAAACTGGGCTAGTACAAAACAGATTATCAAGGAAATGGAAAATCATATGCGGCTAGAGTACTGGGTAAACTTTCCAGGACTCAGACAAAGCAAAGCACTGATAACACCTTACTCCTACAAAAACATTCTTAAATTCTCAAAATGTAATTTAAGGATGATAACGGGTTTCATTACAGGTCATTATGGTCTGAAATATCACCTTCATAAACTACAATTATCTGCTAACTCTGAATGCAGATTATGCCTCGAAGATGAGGAAACAACCATGCACATTCTTTGTGACTGTCCAGCTTTAATAACGCACAGAAGAAACCTGTTTCATAAGGAATTTCTGTCACCAGAACAGATTAAGAACTCTTCTCTAGATTTAGTTCTAGACTTTATTCACAAAGCTTTAAGGGGCTTTGTTTAATCAATAGTGAAACTGGTACAATAGGTCTCTTCTGGCCGCAGTACCGGCTGTTGGGCAATTTTCACGAATACCTTTTATTATTATTATTATTATCATACGGACTCAATCACGGTTGCCACTTATGGTACTTTAGTACCAAAATTGGTACTTTTTTTTTTTTTCGTTTGGTACTCATGTTCAAAAACTGGTACATTTTTGACAACCCAACTTTATTGTGGATATTTCCAATTAATTTTTTTTATAAATGCAACTTTGCACTATTTTATATTTTGTTTATTTATAACACTATGAAAAACACAGAACGAGAAAACAAAGAGGTCCAAAAAAATTTTGGACCTTTTTTTACAGAAATAGTACCTTTTTAAACCAATTTTAGTACAGAAAAAAATTTTCAAGTGGCAACCGTGGACTCAATATAAGTCATGAAGTGCATGAAAGAATAAGTCTTTTTTTTAAATATCTTAAATTTAGTAACTACATACTAAGCCTTTTCCCACCACATCTCTTCGTTTACTAGAACAGGATTCATGCTTTTAACGTTAACGGTCAACTTAGGTATTCTACTGAATATGATTTTAGTGGATTCAAGTCTCAAACTGTGACTTTAGGTGCTTTCCATCCATTGCATTCCAAAAAAAAAAAAAGACACGTCTAATACAAGTCTAAGTGTTACAGTGAGAAACTCGTGATTACAAGAAACCACAAGTTAATCAATTTTGCTTGGTAAGAGGAAATATTAAAAAAAAAACAGTAGTCAAAATGTAATATGGTATTCTATTACCCAAATAATTATCAAAAGTTTACACAAACCCAGAAATTAAAATAAACGT
This sequence comes from Teleopsis dalmanni, assembly GCF_002237135.1. Lineage (NCBI taxonomy): Eukaryota > Metazoa > Arthropoda > Insecta > Diptera > Diopsidae > Teleopsis > Teleopsis dalmanni. The sequence goes on along the minus strand of NC_051847.1, from coordinate 89,527,095 downwards.
AACGTTGGTTAGTGAAGACAATTGATAGACGGATAAAGTTCAATTACGAACAAAATATTCTACAAACTTTCTAGCCCGTGTTTACATCAATCAAGATAACAAATATTGAAATTATTCATTGGTTATACATAACATGTGCGTGACTTGTTCAAAATATAAATAAATAATAAATAAATAATAAATAAATAATAAATAAATAATAAATAAATAATAAATAAATTTTAATTTTTCATATTTATCTCATATTTTAACTCACATTCACAACATTTTAAAACATTGGTATATGTTAAGTAGTATATATTGACTAAGCTGAAGAGAACTTGAAACACTTGTAGGTCGCTGGCCTGTGGGTCACACACTTAATAACTTTGACAGCATGAAATTGATTTTTTACACCACAGCACTTTTTTTTGCAAAGCTTCTGTTAAATTACTTAACAAATTAGCAAAATATATATACATAATTAGTAATTCTCCTTGACATATTCACGAGACTTTTTTTTAACAAATCTATTTTTAATTCTTTTTTTCGCAAAAGTAGTAAAACTGAATGATATAATTTTTTTAATTCAAAATTAATATTTCTATTTGATATGGTATTATTAGATGTTTTTTTTATCTCTCTACTACTAATAATTCTAAGCCAAGTAAGGTAATTTAGTACATATATTCATATATAAAAAAGTACCATTATTATTATTTTTTTTATTATTTAAATAATATTTTATATATGTAGTTTTTCGACTTTTAGATAAGACGTTATAATCATGATCTAGACCTACTTTTAAGAGATGACAAAATAATACGTTTTACGGAAAAAAAATTTCAGTAACTGAAGCACGTATTCAGTATGCTTATCAAAAGAAAGCTGTAGATTACACTCGGAAGTGAAATCCTGAGAACACGTAAAAGAGCACGACTAAAAAAATTATTAGAGAAGATAAATAAAATCTTAAGAATTTGAGATTACATAAGGAAGAACGGTAGCAAGAAATATGGATATCACTACATAACCATCATAAGTGGTCTTGAATACTAGATCTAGAGTAAATATAGAGAAATGTTTTTTACAAACAATACGGTTAAAATTGCAACAAATTGCTATGATTAATTTAATGTATATAGCTGTCGTTTATACGTTAGTTCTAATTAATAATACATTCAGTGCGACGTTTGTAACAAAAATTGTTTAGATTTGAATAATGCATAATATCTAACCCATTCAACAGGATTGATTAACCATTTAACTGCTACTGTACTGTATCCTAGTGTAAAACATCAATTTCAACGCGTTCAATCTATTCAATCTACAATGAAAAGCCAACGCTGCGCGTTAAAGTTTGTATTAAAAATTATCTCAATGATTTTCACCTTGATTTTTTTTCTCCTCCCAGAGGCTATGTATTCATATTTATTATTTACTGATATACTACAAATTTTATCGTAGCTGCAAATAAACAAACTGTAAGATAACTCATAGTTATATGAGTACTTGTCACAGCATACTTGACAAGAATCAAAACTATGAGTTATCTCGTAGTTGATAGTTAATGTATTAAGGGTAAGATATAATTATGTTCAACATTTATTAGCTGGCTAGTGAATATAATTATTGTTATTATGTATTATTATATTGAGGCTAGTTGAGTCAATGCACTCTCTAAACTGCGAAGTGTTTTCATAACCCCTCTCTACGCCTTGACTGGATTATTGTTTATCACTTCATCAGATTAAGCAATAATTGACCTCAGATCGGCATACCTCTCCAAAGAGCCTGTAACCATTCTGAAATTCGATAACGCGGTATTGGTAAGCTCATCAGTTTTCGTAAATAATTTCAGGGCTCTATCCTTTATGTATTTTTTGATCGGATCAATCTTGAGGCCCCTGAGGATGAAATTCGTGCTAATGTACCATGGTACCTTGAAAAATCTTCTCAGAGCTTGGCTTTGTGCAATTTCTAGCTGGCGAATAGTAGTGTTTGAGGCCTTGCTAAACGCTACACATCCATATAGAAGTGATGGTCGAATTATTTGGTTATATAACAGCTTCCTGTTCTTAGCATTGAGATTTTCATTTTTAAAATAGCATAAAATTTGTATATTGAGTTATTTCAGCGATGAACATTTTTAAGGCATTCTATAGGTGTTCGTTTTCAAATGAGTCAAGAAATATGCAACCTAAATTCATTTGAACTCTAAGTATTTTCTCATACTGGATTCGAAAGGAAATTTAAAACTTTTTCAGTATAGTTGATTTTAGGAAATCAAATAAATTTATTCTGGAATTGTTTTACTTCATCAAAAAAAAAAATGTGAGTAATGCTACACCTTTTTGTTGTTATCATTTACGAGAAATAGCATAAAGAATTACTTATATCTGAAGAATGTGTTGGGGTCAATAAATTATAAAATTTAAAAATAAATAAAAATAAGTGAATAAAAAGAAATAAATAAAGCAAACAAATAAAATTATTGATTAATATTTAATCACATCACAATTCTCTGTAAAGCTTTATGTGCATTTATAAATTAAAATTAATGTTTGGTAGAAGAAAAAGAATCGCTCACAAAACTCAAAAAAAATGGACAGAAAAAGGGCATAAAATGAGGACAAATTCGTAAGACTTCCTCAATAAATTTCAACAAATTATGGATTATGGAGCGTAAAGCATGTGCATACCCAAAATGCAGCAATTTTAGTATTCAAACATTAAAAAATTGTAATGACTTAATTGTGGCATTAAAATCGAACACCAAAAAACAACAAAAAACAACAAATAATAACAACAACAAACAATTCAATAATAAATATGTATAGTATTGAGATACTCGCATAGTTTATAAATTTATTAAAATGAATGAATGATTTTCATTATTTTCAAAAATATGTGCATTTTTGAATGCAACGACAAAACACTAATCACAGTCTGAAAATCTATCTTGAAGAGAATAAATAAAACAGTAAATCGAAAGAAGAAATGGTTCTTTAAAAAAAAACCATTTAAATTTTTCTAGTATTTCAAAGTATTGTATATATGTAGTATAGTACAATTTGTTGGCTCGGTTGTTTTTGTTTAGCTTTTGTATTTGTGATTGCGATTGTGGGTAGAAAAGTTGATGCATATTTTCTATAATGCGGCAATATAATAATTGTTGCTATTGTTGTTATTGTTGTAGCTTATTACTCATTCTAACCAACGCACAACACATCAGCACTAGGAACGCTAGGAACACCAGCGGCAAAATGAACTTAAAATGCAACGAAGCATATGAATTACACTAAGCATTTGCCATGGATTGGCTTGGATTGTCTTGGTTTGGCTTGGTATGCCTTGGTTTACTCACCGTGCGGTACTATGCTGTGCTGAACTGTGCTGTGCTGTATGTGCTGTGCTGTGATGTGCTGTGCTGTGCCATGACTTGTCTTGCCTCGCCTTGCCTGTTTTACGTCAAGTTGGCAAAGTAAGTAAGTAACTTCTTGCCTCATAACGTCTGCGCTGAGCCAATTCATCAAGAAAATACTAAACAAACTTCCTATTTATGCAGAATTTACTTAAAGAAATTCAAACTATAGAAAACTAAGAATGAAATTTCAAAAATAAAAGAAAAATTTTAAACCTAAAACCGAAAACCAAAAGCCAAGTAAAGAGACGACCAAAGAAAATATCATCTGAGCGGAGAACAGCCTCAAAGCATTACAAAGAAAAAAGTTGCGGCAACTGGTTATGCATGGAAAATGAAATTGACAAAAGTTAAGCACTCACAATGAAGGCAATGCACAGATAAAGTCTTTTTTGAACAAAAAAAAAAAAAAGAAAAAACAAAAATTAAATAAAGAAAATAGTGGAAAATCCAATCTAGTGACTAAAGACTCCAAATCCGAATTTATACACACCAACGCCAGCGGCAGCTGCATAATCTGTTAAAGCTGCATTTCACACCGAAACTTGCAAAGCAAACCAAAAGTCAGTTAAGATACAAAATTTTGCATACCGAAAATGTTTATGAGTTTTCTGTGTTATTTTAGCCAAAATCGTTTTAACGTAATTTATTTGTCATTATTTAGCAGCACTTGCAATGCTGTAGTGTCAGTGTAAAAAATTAGCAAAATATTTGCATTTCTATTACAAAATATTAGTTAAGTAATTACAACACCCGATCGAACGAAACTCCAACTAAGAAGCTGTTTTTGGGGTATACCTAAGTGCATTTATGTTAACATAAAAAAAATAATGTTAAACAAATGCTAAGAAATATTCGTAAATAATCGACTAAAAAATGTTGTTTTTATTGCATTGTTATATGTTAAGAAATATGCAACCATACGATCTATATGATCCCCAGTAATATTGAAGATACATACAAATATCTAAGAACAGCTGTAAGAAACCAATAGCATTTAAAAGAAAATTACTTACCCACTTTCAGAAAATAACAAGTTTAATTATATATAGTTAAATAAACTTTATATTAATAAATAAAGTTTAAAAATTATAATATTTCTAAATTTATAAAGAATTTTTTATAGAACGCAAACGCTATATCATCAAACAGTATCTAAATTTAATATGTGACATTAGAGACTTTGAAAATTTTCAGAAAAAAAATTAACAATAAAATTAAATAAAAATATCGTTATCTGAAATAATTAAAAAAAAATAAAAACCACCTTAAATTGAAAACTCATCAACAACGTCTTACACGAGGTGGGAATAAAGATTATCGAGCAATTATTTAATTCTCTAATATTTATTATACATCGTACAAAGTAATCCTCTTTTTGATATTATGGTTTTATGCTACTATTATAAGTCCCACCGCAAAAGGTATTGGGACTCATCATTATTTCGAAAATTATTTCCTCTCTTTTTTTCTTTTCCTCTCTCAGATAGCCCTAATTTCTAATAGAAACTTTAAAAGTTTTTGTTACAATATGAAATAACATCTTCCATGAGGTGGAAATAAGGAATGTTAGCATTTATTTAATTTTCCTACATTTGATGGTATGGTTTTATGCTAATATTATAAGTCCCACCACAAAGACTTATCATTATGACAACATTTGGGAAATTATTTTTTCTCTTTCTCAAAATCCTATTTCTCAGATGGCCTTGGTTTCTAATAGAAACTTTAAAAAGAATGTCGAGCATTTATTTAATTCTCCTACATCCTACAAATCAATCTACTTTTGATAGTATGGTTTTATGATATTATAAGTTCCACCACAAAAAGTATTGGGACTCACATTATGACAACATTATTTCCTGTCTTTCTCAGAACCCTCTTTCTCAGATAGCCTTTGTTTCTAATAGAAACTTTAAAAGTTTTTGTTACAATATGAAATAAATATCGTAACTTATCTGCACAAAAGATCTTTCAGGTCGCAGTGCATGCACAGCCCATCTATAATAATAGCAAAATATCATAACGCTTATAACACTTATGCCATCACTGCAGAGATCAGCTGTTAAGAAAAAAACACAAGGGCGTCACGAGATCGAGAGAAGAAAAAAGTATATTTTTATATAAATAGACCTCACTATATTTATGCTAATTATTGTTAAACTTTGAAGAGTGCTCTACTATTTCAACAATATCAGTGATAAAATCAGTGATGAACATTAAAAATAGTTATGGAAAGAGTTTAGTGCAGTTTGTTAGCACTTTTCTGTTATTTTTTTCCATTTATTTACTACTTTTTTAGTGTTGATAGCTTATACTTTCATTCTGAGTACCGATTGATGGTGTGGGTAAAGTGAAGTAATTAAGTTAACAATTTTTAAGAATTCTAATTAGTAAAGCAAATCATGCATATCCCAACATTTTCAATGTACCTATATGTATGACTTTGTCAATAACAATAAATAAATTTTTCTATATTCTACAACTTAGCAATAATTATTTCTAAAAATTGTTTAATCGTCCACTTTAAAATTTTTAAACATTGCAATAACATAGTTTAGAATTTTCAAATATTGCATACATTTTTTTTTATTGCAAAAATATTCAATAATTTCATGGAATTTATATTTTAACGTTCCTTAGCCTGTATTTTGTATTCATTTATTTTATTTTATTATTTTTTTTTTGTGGTTAAGGTACAACTTTCGAATGTTAATAAAGTATAAACTTTGTTAAAAATGAATACCCGTGAGTCCAGAACTTTCACAGTTTTGTAACACGCACTATAGATTTCTCAGAAGACAGTGCCATAATTTCACCAAAGTTTTTAATGTAATAAAATAATATAAAAAAAAACAATAATAATAAAAAAAATAATAAAAATTAAATGTAATTCAAAATTAAATTTTTTATTATTATTTTCTTTAACAGTAACTAAATTTAAAACTAAAATGATCATTTAAACATTTTTTGAATTTGTAGTTATTTGTAGTTAGATGAAATTCTTAACCATCAAACTCAACTATCTATCGAAATGTGTAAGAATTTTTCTGATTTCATTGATGAAATTATTTTGGTGAATTTTCCTATAATCTATCTAAAATATTGAATCGATCAACACAGATGTTACATGCCTAGCGTTTATACGTATACCTTCAATATTTTTGGTATTTATTATTCCATAGTTGTCTACTAAAAGCTAAAAATGCACATAATCCGTGCATAAAACATTCATTTCACTAAATTTACAGTTATTAATGTCGGAGAGACACAAGTTGTTTAGACGGTACCTCGAGTTTCAGGGAGATGTAAAGTAACGAGATAGGGTCTACCCTGCTTACGATAGTACTTCATAGATTTAGTATAAAAAAAATTTTTTACTTGCCGTTTGCTTACACTACCACGCCAATAGGTTGCAAATTTCATTTCCAGTTATTTCCTGATAACTTTATTCAAGTGACTTTTTGTAAATCAACAAAAATGCATAATACCTACTTGGCTAGATAAAAGAAAAAATAATTTCATTAGCTTAATGTCCATGTCCTGAAATACTACCTCATAATACTACAGTTTAAACATTTCTTAATGTTCTATAAAGGCTTTGACAAATATCTATCATGTTTAAGGTGATCGTTGCAGTTTGGAGAGTCCTAACATGATAATCAAAAATGAATTTTATTAATCGTATGCCTTTTATTTCCCTCAACTCACTCTAATACTACAGTATGAACGCTCCTTGACATATTGAGAAGGTAAAGACATTCATTTACCATATTTAATGTGATCATAAAAAGCTGGAGGGCCCTTAATGTTACATCTTATGCGGGTTTCTTGCGCATAAATTTTCTCACATATATTTCGATAGCATGAATGTCTTATTAGAGATTGATTTTTAAGTTTTGAACTATCTACTCTCATCTCTGTTGTACCGTTTTTCAATTTGTTCCATCTGTTATCTTAGTCTTCAACAAGTACCTGAGGAAAATCAATTTTGTGGATAAAATAAGAAATTATTCTAAGACATCTCTATATTGATGAGTGTAAAAATACTGACTAGATATATTATAAAAAGTGCAAGATCTAAATTTTGTTAGTGTTGCAACTACACTTTTTTACAATTATTAGTTTTTTCTCTAATTTATTCATATATCTTGATATTTGCGAATACTGACTCAGCAGTGTATATTTTAACAATAATGAATCTGGGACTTTTTAATTATGAATCTTTTATAGACACTTTTTGAAGAGTGTTGTTATTACAATGTAAGTATTCCTTTCGATTAACTGAGTTACAGTCCTATTGGAAAATCCTTAATATCATATTAATCATATATGAGAAGTCTTCATGGAATCAAACTGACCAATATGTAAAATTTACACAAAATAGGTTTAATCTGACACTTTTATATAACAATATAATTTATGTAATAATTATGCAGTTATAAATATTTATTATAGATAATAAATTTTATTATAGATTTTAAATAATTTCAAAAATGCAGTATATCAAAATATGTTACTGTGACGGATATTCAATGACGGATAGCGAATATGCAAATAAAATCAAATTTTATATATTTTACTAAATTGACTTGTAGTCAGTCAATATATTTGTGTATATTCTCTTTGGTACAATCAAAAAAATTACTTAAATTTAGAAGATTTTCAGTTGAAAAAAGAAAATAAAATCGTTTCACGATATATTCATGTATAAAATATTTTCACAATAAAATTATTGGGCACAGATCTGATCACATTGAGTTTATTGTCAATAGCGCAGCATAAAGGCAACCAGCAGCGGCGGCGGGTAAGAGGAGTTGTAAAGAAAAATTATGTCGAATAAATTTTTATTTAAATGCATAAAATACGCCAGTTGCATTTTTTAGTAGTAAATTATGTAAAGTAGTTGTTGTAAATTAACAAGTTCAATAAGTACGAGTGTGAACAAATGCCAGATACTCACAAACACACATGCGGCTTATGTGTATTTTACGTTTAAGAATTTTCGTTGACCAAACACGTTCAAAAGGGAAAACTTTGTATTGTTTTCGAACATTTTCAATTGTTATTCTGGCGTGTTGCTACTTTTATTAACATAAAATAATAAAAATGCCTTAGATAAAGTCAACAGCAGCAAAAGCGACAAAACGATACCAAAATAGTCGTTAAGCGGTAGAAAAATTAATTAGATACATTAACTCCGAACCATTCAACGACAGTAGCGGTAGCGGTAGCGACTGGCAGCACCAACACCGGCGAACTCGCAAACATTTCAGTAAATTGTAATAACAGCAAAATAATTATGAAAAACATGGCATAAAGTATTAAAGAAAAAAAAAGCACTGACCAATTCGCGACAGCCATAAATTGAATTCTTATCGTTCTTGGTTTACTCTTCTCAGTGGGCTGAAAAAAAATATTAGAAGTACATAATAAATACGTAGAACAGTGAAAATGTAGGCTTTTACTTTTAATGTTGGCCGTTGAGCTTCCAACTTTATGATGTCTATAATAAACGGTCTTGGACAAAGAACAACGAAAGTACTAGCTGCAGACACTGAGATAGTTTTTTCTTCATTTAATTGATTGCTATGTAGACATTTTTCACCGCAGCTACATAGAGATGAGAATGCAAATGCAGAGCAGTACAGTGAAATAGGAAAAATGCAATAGAGTTGGCAACATCTTAGAATTTTTTGTGGTAATCTTTCATGGGTGCATAAAAATAAATATTAGAAAATGGGGGAAGAGTGCGAGTATTTATCGCAAAACACAAAAATTAGAAATTCCACTTGAAAGTAAAATAAAAATTATTTAAAATGATTGCTACCGGCACTTTAAGTGACTTACTATACTTATTAAAAAAATTTCCAATTGATATCCGAATGGAAATTTTAAAGATTTTCAAGTTTTAGTTTAAAAATAGTTTTCTGGTACAAACATTTTTACTTTAGTTTCAAAGAACCATTATTTATTTTTCACTTAAATTTCTTCCATCTTCCGTCTTTAAATCAAATTAATTGCCATAAATTTTATTTTTCATTTCTCAAGTTCCCTAAACAAAAAAAATAAAATATTCTATAAACACTACTACTATGAATGAAAAGTATTTGAAGAAGGAGGGGTGTGCTGTTGCGGTAGTAAGGCAAGATTCAAAGCGATTGAACTTATTTATCATAACTTTTTTAATTCAATTACTGGTTTCATTTTAAGATATACATACAGCATTTTCGATTGGTAAATCTGGAGTAACTTTTTAAATCGGCATTTAAGATTATCCTAAAATTATTAGCTGTTTTATATGACGACAAATAAAGTGTGATTCGATTCAATAGATGTATCTATGAAAGATATAAATATCTATGAAAACTATAAATATCTAACACAACTACAAAAATTTTAGATTACACAACAAAATTTGACAGATCAAGAGTAAATCTGGATTGAATCCAGATTAACCAATCGAAAACGCCAATAACTTAAGAACACTAAGATTATCATAAGCGTGAGATCAAATATAGTCCATATTATATATTAAAGGCAGAATTAAACTCATTTACTAAAATCGGAATTGTTAGATATTCTTAAAAATGAGATTAAAAGCTTTTAGTAGTGTTTGGCAATACTAATTTTTCTTCAAAATCAAAAACTCTTGTCCTTAAACTTTTAAATCAAATTTTTTTTTAACAATTTATTATTCAAAATGTAATATATTCTCCTAATACAACTGAAGTCAGACTCCCCTGAAATAGAATACATGCATTAATCCTTGACTTGCTATTAACATACATCTACAACGATGGCTCAAATACTAATTGGAAAATTTGCAGACTATATAGCAAATAACGACTACAGCAAGAGTTCAACAGAAATCCATTCACTACTTCAAGTATATTATATTACATTATATTACAGTATATTACGAAAATGCAGTTTATTTTCATCAAAATCGAAGGGTGTTCAAGCTTCAACAAACCCAAACCCAATTTTTTTTTAATATTTTGAACTCCCAAAATCTTCATTTTAAAAATGGGCTAAGATAATCTGAAATTATACTCAATATAAATACCGTTATATATACAATTTCTTAGAATTAAAAATAACAAACTTATTAAATGGCCCTCGTATTCATGATATGCTTATGTGTGTGTGTAAAGCATAAATATTAAAATTGATGACATGGAAATTTTTAAAACTGAATTTTTTATTCAAACTGTTTTACTGACTTCAAAAATTTAAATTTATAAAATGACCCAATTTAATTTTTTTTTTTTATTTTGTAAATTACAATTCATAAGTAAAGCATTTTTTAGAGTTTAAAAGAAAATCTTTGTTGGTGAGAATGTGAAATGCAAAGTCATCGAAATGCAAGCAAAACATGAAATCAAATCAAAACAAAAACAAAAAAGTTTATTTATTTTCATTTGCACTCACTACGGTTTGAATTTTCTTAATGATAAACGAAATTTCTGTTTTCATTCTCTTAATTGAAAAAGTACCATTCATCAATTTTTAATAAAATAAACTTGAAAATACTTTCAAATCTACACCCAAAAATCTACACCAGACATTTACACTGACACATCTCAGAAGTAAATATAAAAGTCGCAGTGCCATATTTTCCAATAAACTGGGTCTTAGCATTTCGCTTCGACTATCGAAGTATTGCTGTGCGTTTTAGTTAGAAATAAAGGCGTTTCAATACGCATCGAAATAAGTTCCAGGCAACAAAATCCCAGACGAAATCTTATCGGACAGTCAAGCTGCAATTAAATTCTGGTAGATACCTTCTGCTCAAAAAGTATCCGGATTTTGTTGTTTGTCAACTATTTCTTAAATAATAGACCTTTTTCAAAATGTTATGTTGGTACACCCTTTCTTGACATATGGTACAAATTTGAGCGCCATCTGTCAATTAATTTGTTTACAGCAGCTGTTAATGTGAGACTACCTCAAGTGCATTTAGCGATTTTTCTTATGGAAAATTCTTGTTGTACGCGATTTTTTGACCAAACACGGCACCACTGGCATCGCTCAGGCACCATATTCGCCAGATCTGGATCTATGTGACTTTTTCTTGTTCCCGAAACTCAAATTGCCCGTTGAATCGGTAAAAAAGATTTCGCTGAAGGAACTAAAAGCCATACCTTGTATGGCTGAAGATTGGGTTAAGCGTTGGCGTATGTGTATCGCTTCAGAAGGAGCTTATTTTGAAGGAGATAAAATAAATTTGGAATAAAATTTAAATTTGTGTTTTATTTACAAAATCCAAGTACTTTTTGAGCAGAAAGTATTATAGCCACATCCTTATGAATTCGAGTATGCCAGGCTTTTAATAAGCTAGGTAAACATGTCAGTTTCCATCTCATGTGGATACGTGGACACAAGAACACAAGTTCAACTGAAAAAACAAACTGGCCAAGGCAAACACTTTGATTCTAGACATTAATTGGTATGCGATTAGCAATCAAATAAAAATATGTGAGCATAACAAAACAAAATTGACAAATTTGTAAGATCTTTACATCGACCGGGTCCAAGTTGGATAAGAAGCGTACCAGCTAACTGATTTATCTAAAACTTAAACTGCTCAGCACTACAGTTTCTGTGCTAATTAGTCACTCCATACTAGAAAGATTTACTCTGAGACTGGGTCTCTTCTTTTGTCGGAGTTGTGGCTCTGTGGATAAGCAGTTAACTGTAGAAAAGATAAAAAATCTTAGAAGCCTTTTTTTACCAACCTGACAGAACTGTTATTCTGCAAAGTTAGGTACTGACCAAGTTTATAAACTTGATTGATTTACTGTCACTTGAATGTGAAAAGAGTATCCTTCGGCGTTAATCGTAAGTTGAGCCTGCATATGAACAACGCTAATCCGTGATATCACAACTGGTCATTATTTGACCTAAAATGGACTTTGGGCACAAGTTCGACACTCTTACCTAACCTATACCCAAAAATGGCGCATGTCACACATGAGTAATTTTTAAGAATTAATTTTGGTGCATTCCTTTTTGACGCTTGACACACTTAATGACATGTTTACATACTACATTTCAAATTGCAGATTGAAAATTAGTATAAATGAACTCTGCTTGATTGTGTGTGTGTATGTAGAAAGGCAGAAGAAGTAATTTGAGAAGTAATTTAATATTAATTTTGGTATTCACATATTATATATAATTTTTATTTACTTTCGCTATTCTTTTTTCCATTCTGTAATTAAGAATAAAATGTCAATATTTAGCAGCATCAGAGCCTGTGTAAGTTTTTAATCCACTGAATGCAATAAACTGTGCTAAAAGTATTATAAAAACTAATTTTGATACTCAATTTTACGCAAGTGCGACATGGGCCAATGGGTGTGGAATTTTGTATGTATAATTTTTTTCCCTTTCCTTTCATGTGGCTAAATTATCACATATTCGCTTCATATCAAATAAGATTGATGAGTAACATTAAAAACTGTTTCATATACGAGTATAAACAAAATAATTTGGGTTGACCCAATTGAAAATGCATTTCACAGATACTCTTGCATTTTAGGGTTGATTATTGATGGTCAATCGAATTATAGTCGAAACAAAAAAAAAAAACAAACAAACGCAACAAACCAATATAACAGCAAAGATCAGAATACCAAAGCGAATGTACGTACGTACGAAGTACACGTTTTATATGAAAAGAAATAACAAATTCCAAGCAGATAAGATATAAATATTAAACAGAAAAAAAACGAAAAAACGAAAAACCGAAAAATTAAAGTAAATAAAAATAAAAACAAAAAATGCCTGACAATGTAAAACGAAACCGCTGGACTATTTCATAAAAAAATTCTTTATGTGTTTAGTATAAAAATACATATACTTGTCATCATCATCAATGAACTGGAACAGCAAATGCAATAACACAAACAACAACAGTAACAACAACAACAACAACAACAACATAGCCTACAATAGCAGCATACAAAAATAAGTTAACGCGCGATTAGGCAATAAACTCCAAAAACAAAATTGAAAATTGGAGCAGCAAAAAGGGGAGCGCTCAGCGAGAGCTTTAGCGAGAGTGTGAACAAAATGAAACGTGCACATATAAATAACAAAGCGCAAAAGAATGCGTGCAAAATCCTTCAAGTGCATTCCTACACTACACTAAAAAAAGAGCAATAAAAAATTGCACAACACATACATATGCAATTAATACGAAGTAAACATTTAATGTAAGCATATAAAAATACATTCTTATGTGGTGTATGAAATATGTTTAGATAATTACCACACACCATTTATGGCATTTATTTAAATGGTTGTATTTAAATTGTAGTTGACAAACACTCGTATGCGCATATAAGCGCTTATGTCTTCCTAAGCAAGGAGGGTGATAAATGCATATAAACAAACAATATTTAAATTGTAATTATTGTTTTAAAAGAAAAACAAGTTAAGCGAGCTAACTTATCAAACACATAAGTCAAACAACTAATATTTTTTTTTCAGTGTAAGAAAAATAAACTTTAAAATTCAGCATTAAAGTGGGTGGAGGAGAGAGCATGCGGTACACTAGCGGTATTCCATGCGGAACATATGGTCTTATTGGAATTGGAATTGGGTTTATTTTCAGTTTTTTTCTTTATTTAAATTTTTGTTTTCTAATGAATTTAGCAGTTGCGTAAATTGTTAAAATAATTTTGGGTTGGCACATGTGTTTGTTGTTGCTTTTGCTGTAAGCGTTGGTTGGTGTTATTTACTGGCTGTTGTTATTTTCTGGTTGCTGCTGCTTCGCATATTTGTATACGACAACGACGACAACGACGACGATGTCGACGGCTTTCATTATGACGAAGTCGACAGTTTTTGTTGTTATTTTTTATGCAGCAATATAAACTTTCCGCTGCAGCAATAAAGGGTTGCCTGCCTCACTGACTGCGTCGTACGCGTTCCTCGTTATTTTGTTGTTTCGTTTCAGTAGCGAACGAAAGGCGAAAAACTGTGCGATTTCGCATGTTGAACACATTAAATTTAAAGTTGGCGTTTATGCCCGCAGTATTTGTGTAAATATTTATGGCTTGGCTTGCATATGATGATGACTCCTCTTTTGGCGTGTGTGTGGCTGCTTTCATACGGTGCCACATACAAAGTATGAGTTGGTGTGAGTGAAAAAATAAAAAATTCTTGCATGTATTCAAATATAAAATTATTTTTAAACGCCGGTCGGTCATAGATATTTTGTTATTATTGCCTTTTTAGATAAAAACAAAAAAAAACAGCCTTTTAAGTTCTGGGAAAATTTTTTTAATTGAAGTTTGCTTTCATTTACTGTTATTGTTTTTGTTTTTGTTGTTGTTTTTGCGATATATGTAAATAGATAAATTGATTAATTTGCTTATTTAAAAAGTAGTAAAACTGAACGCTGTGTATGTATAGGAAATTAGTTTAATTATAAAAATTTTAAAATAAAATTGTCTTTATAGAAAATAAAAAAAAATTGCTTATCAAATAAAAAACCTAAGTAGAGTTTTATTAATAATTTGGAGATTTCATATCAAAAATATATGTATATAAAGATAAAAGATAAGTTAACCAACAAAAATAGAAATATTTATATTTATTATATGGGGGTCCCTTTAGATTGAAATCGCTTATATTAATACTAAGATGAATAGAATAGAATTTTATAAGATACTGGATCTCCAGTAAAACGAAGCACAACAACCATAGTAAATCCCCCTTTGTTACAGCAAGTGATTTAAACCAAACAGAATACATTCAGCATTCATGACTTTTGAATATTAATTAAATATAGTTATATCCTATTCAGTATTCTTTAACTGACTCAAGTCAAAAGCTGACAATCGTAAAAAATATAATTAAAAGACTTATTCTCTTCCAAGTAGAAACGATATTCTGTCAAATCAGCGATGTTTTTAAGTCATCATGTTATGCAAAAAGAAATGGTTCGGTTAGATTACATGTGTGCCCAAGACTCACTTAAGCTCAAATAATGGCCCGTTGGGATACCACAGTTTAGTTTGGTTCTTACGTAAACTAGAAGTCTGCCTACAAACAACGTGAAAAGTTAAAACTCTTCTATTCAAAAGAAAATAAATCAATCTGACAATTCGATAAACTTTGCCAAGTCTCTAATTTTGCAGAATGACAAATCTGTTAGGTTGGTAAGAAAAGAGACCTTAAAAATTTTAAATATTTTCATAGCCAATAATGGAGACTAACACATGAGATGAAATACAGCTTCCTTCTTATCCGCACACAACTCCACAAGAGCCACAACAAGAGAAAGAATTAAATTTCTATTAAAATTTGATAACTGTGCCGAGATTTTCTGTAGAACGGTTGTGCACTCTTTAGAAAAAAATCGTTAATGACTGTGTTAACTGCAGACGCAAGTGCAATGGCTACCACTACTCTTATCGAATTCTTTACTGTTCTGCTAATGTGGAAACACAGCAGGAGTACGTGTTATCTTTGACGCGCAGATATCTTACTCATCGCTGTAATCTACCTACTGGTATTCTTTACTCCGAGGAACTTCCCACTGAACTGCTCAAGCACTTTACAATAAACCTCCCCAATCCCTTGCACTTTATTTCAAAGTAATGTATTACACTCCTCCATAGAGCATACTCTTTAAGTATCCTGACCTTTTATAAGTATCAGCCACTACCCATAATTAACATATACTACGTTCTCAAACTTAACTTATATATTAAAAATTCGAATACTAAGTTCTGGCTGAATGTGATTTCACCAGGGTGTCTTTCACAGTCTATGGCTAAGATTTTCTTATCTCGTTCCATTAAAAAATGGATTCAATTATCACACTATGGTTTTCGTTGTTTTCTAGCTCGCACAAAAATAACAAAATCTTATATGACTGAATTAAAGAAAACTGTAAGATATAAGACAGTGAAATTATATAAAATTTTCCCATGGGCCAAAACATTTTATGACGGTTTAACGTGAAGATCCTTATGTACGATGAAAAATAGCAAAATTTTGCCAAAATTTAGTATGAATCTACATTCTTACTAATTCCAGTTTGCAATTTAAATCAATGTTTTAAGTAATGTCTTAAACAAATTTAAAAGTATAAAAAAGTATAAAGTATAAAAGTATATAAAGTATAAATAAAAAAAAATAATAATTTATTATAACAATTTTTTTTATTTCACCAACCCTAGTACTCACAAATTTTATATATCAAAAAAAAACGAAAGAAGTATATACTTTATTTAGTTATCTACCTGTTTTAAAGATTTTTTGTTTTAAAGAAACGCCTCTTCGAATTTCGTAGAAGAAAATGCTCATGAAGAAATCACTTGATTTATATTCCTTGTTTATGGAAAACAATCTTTTTTAATAATATTAAAAAAAAATACATGATACATAATTTTATTAATGAGTACAAATTTTCGAAATAATATTTTTCAGAAGTCATCTTTTTCCTTTTTTATTTTTCAAAAGATGACAACCTCAATAAGGCAGACAATAAAGAAACAAATTTTATATAGATAATACCACTTTCTGCACCCTAAACACGACACATGGTACATTTTTCTCACCTTTTCCCATATAAATTTTATGGGGTGTCAAATGATGCTAAAAACACAAGGAATAAAGTGTGAAATATATGAAAGGGCGCCCGAATAAAATTCCCTAAAGTGTGTGGCTTCATTTTTACACCTTCGATACAATATTTTCCATAGAGCAGTTTTAAAATCACATAAATTAGTCAGTGAACTTCTAGAGTTCAATATCAACACATATGTAGGTACAACCCAATTTGGGGCAACACTTTTAGTGCTTTGAAGATGCATAAAATGCTAATGTTATCAGGTGCTCAATATATTTTAAGATAGTACAAAAGGGGACTATACTATATTTAGTATTTAACGTTTTTTTTTTCAACGAGAATTTTGTTAAAATATTTTATTATCATTTATAATCTATAATATAAAAAGCTTTGTTAATATAAAAAAATATTTGTTTAACTATTTCAGGTTTACAATTTTATTTTTATTAATTTAGAAAATACAAATGGACTTTTTATGGCTTTATTTGTGGTAGGTCTGTGCTGTTGAAAATATACCATATTCCACTGTTAATTAGAACAAAGCAATCATTTTATATGAAAAATAAATGTGAAGAGATAAATATTGAATGAACATATTTGTATTTCAGATTCAATCGATTTCCTCTTAAAATCTCTGTTTTATACACTAAAATAGCACGAAAGGCTGCGTGACAGACACAAAGAATTTTATCATCCCTAATTATTATTACCTGTCCAGTTTCAACATAATGTATTCCAAAAAAAAAATCTTTTTGTAGTCTATAGAAATGTCATATTAAACAAATAAAATAAAACAATAGTTAATGTGTGTACAAATCCCTGGGCAACAGAATAAAGTGCCTGCAAGCCGTAAAAATAGTCACCCGAACGGAATAAATAATGCCGTGGGTTCTATGCATGTACGGCTTTCGCAAATGTCAATGAATTTAACACCTTTTAAAAATTTGCGATAAAATAAAATATTTATAGTTAAATGAAATCCAAAATCTATTCAAATTTAAAATGAAATACGTTACAACGAGTAATACTGACTGAAAAATTTTAACTGTTAAGAATTTTATACATCTATGTAATTAATAGAGTTTTTAGAGAAAACTAACTCCTAAAAATTATTTTAAATTATCTTTTAACTGCATCGTGTTTCGCTAAATGCATTTTTATTGGTTTTATACTATAAAATTAATTTGTCTCAGAACAGTAGATTGAGACAGATAAATCCGAAGAGACACGCTGCCTGCACTGATTACTTTAAGAACTTTGTAAAGACCATCAGATTGTCCTCAAATTAAAACATTAAAAACATTTTTCTTCTTAGTTACCAAAAATTCTTTGAATTTCCATTTTATCTCTGAAGCATCAACAACACCTTTATAGAGAAAAAATTAGATGGACAAATTTCCACGTCTATTTTCTTTGAGCATTTTTTGGTTGAATAATTTAGTGCTTTTTGGGCCAATTATTTTTCTTTGTAAACTATGAACTCTACAATTTAAAAAAGTTGTAGAAAATTGAAATGAAAAATAAAAAAAATAAATATGCTCTTAAATTGTTAATTATTTTACAAGCACATTTTGGTTATACACAGAGACTAATATTTAAAAAAAAAAATATAAAAAAAGTAAAAATCAATTTATCTAGTCGTCATCGAAGACGAAACATTAATTGTCGATCTTGTCTAATTGCATACTCTGGAAATCTACTTTTAAACGTAATATTCCTTCAATACCACGAAATCCTCTAACAAACTGACTGCCCTCCTGAGATTTATCAGTAATAATCTCAAGGGTAGCACCAAACAATTTGTAATTATTTGCTAACCATTTCAAAGGAAACTGTAATTGGGAAGGAACAGCTATAAAAATTTAATAAATGAATTACTAATCATGATAGTACACATTAAGTAGCACATTCCGTTATACATCCTCCTTTAAGAAACATAAGTATTTCAACCCTTTCAATAAATTTAAATCAAATAATTTGTATCACAGAATCAAAATAACCATGAGTAAAAAAACTTTGGAAATTAAAAATTATTTTTATTGATTGAATTAAATGATAAATTTTATTATATAATAAAATTATAATAATAATTTTCAACAATAAAAGTTGGAAGACGGCGATTTTATAAAAAAGTAGTTGTTTCTACAATTATTTTGGAACAAAGCTACAAAGATATTGACATTAACCTTGACGTTACGATTCAAAAATATCAAGAAATTGCAATCCTTAATTGACACAGTCTTTCAAACCATCACAAACTGTGACGATATACTTTTTGTGGTCATTTTAAGGTCTCTACTTTTATAGGACCGTCTTCGTTTAATTAACTCAACTAAAATAAGATTTAATTTAATAATTTAAGATTTTTTTTAAAAGAATGCCTGCCTATCGCCGAGTCTTCTCATCTTTTACTAAATTCAACAAATGTTTGTATGAAGTCAATGATATACCCACAATTTTAATTTATTTCAAGTGGTTATCTGAAGCACCCCGTATAACCAGCTCGTCTGCTTTATAGTTGCCGAATAATTATCGCTAGACCCGAGAAACTAGTCTAGGGAAATGCTAACTGCTTCAACATTTTATTCAGAGTTGTGTAGTAATCAAAAAGCGTTCTGGATGTAAATTGGACTGAACTCAAGACTTTTAAAATACCTTAACCATCTGATAGCATATATATAAATCAATTAATTATATTTTTCACCTCCGCCTGAAAATCATTACAATGATCAGGAAGCCTGTGCTGAGAAAACTTCACTGCCTACAATACCAACTATTTTAGAGCCGTTATTAAAAATCGTTAGGCCCACTTCTAATGAGAGACCTCTCGACCACCAGGTGTTTCTAGATGGAAACTTGACATTAAATTTTCTTTAGAAATTGACAATGAGAGATCATTAGTAATAAAAACAAATAATATTTACTTTGCAATAAAAAAATTTTTTTTTGTTATAAAAAATTTACAATAATTTTGTATAATTTATTTACTAGTCCCCAATAAACATAAAATGAAATAGAAAAAAGGTTTTTTTTGTATCGGAATAAACTATAAAATATGAGACTTGGTAATAAAAATATAATACATCATAAAATTGTATTTTATTACTTTTTTTGTTTTAAAGATTTTTTCAATTTTATGTTCTGGATCAAATTTAAAAAATAAACTTTTTGTTTTTAAAAAAAGTTTAGCTTAGTTCTCAAAGTGATAAAGTGATGTAATATGTTTACAGTTTATAAATTTTTATTTATTTTTTTTTTTTGGTAACTTCACAAATCTTTCAACAACAAAATGAGATACAAGAAAATGGGTTTAACAAATTTTACGTATGCTTTCCAGTATTTCTGATCATTTATCAATAATTGACAACTTCAGCGATGACTTAATTACACAAAATGCCTCCGCTTGTATGTACATGGCGCGCTTCTAAACGAGAATTTCACCGCAAGAATATAAGAATATATAAAAGTATCTGTATGACTCATGAAAAAATTGTTGATGAAAAAAGTAGGGTATGAAGAGTACCGAAATGTACGGTTGGTTATATGTTACATAGAACACTCGTTTATGAATAAATACTCGCCCGTATTTGTTAAATTATTTACTTCAACCTAAACACCGAGGGAAGGAACGTGCGTTCATCCCAAAGTACAAGTTTAGATGCATGTGTATCGGTTAACAACATTTTGACCCTAATCAAATGCCAACAGCACAAAGGCTTATGAATCCGATAAGAGTGTAGAAATTCATTATATGCGAGCAAGGAAATTAAGAATCATTTACTTGCATTTACTTAACATACCAATATAGAACGAACGTTTGTCCCAAGGCATATCTATATATTCATCCAATTTCAATTTGCGTGCGACAATACTTGTGTGCACTGGTCAATAATAAAATTTGATAAATTAAATACGACCAACCAAGTAGAGATGCCGACAGACAGACACCATCATCATAATGCCACACCACACCACACTACACCATAGCATAGCGCAGCAATCATAGCATATCATACATACTATGTTCCAAATAGCACAGTATACCGTTCCAAAACATATCGAAATGTTCCGCACCCATATCAAAAATTTTTGATGGAGTTTAATTGGAAGTAATTACGCGGCAACAAAAGACAACATAAAAGGCCTAACAAAAGATGATCTATACTCTTTTTAAAAAAAAAAAAAGTATTGTTATTCCTTTAAAAAAAAACGAAATAGTAATAATAATAGAAAATTCTTAAGGCTACTCACTCACTTATATTCGAAAATGAAACCTAAACTGATTGATTTTAATATTATTACACTGTGACTGCGCGCATTTATGCGGTTAATTATCGTCAACTTCATATGAATTAATAATAAGAAAAATTATCATAATTTCAGTACAGATACAGATAAATGCCAGCAGTTTTAAATTGGTGCAATTAAGGAAAAACAATTTATGAATTATTAGGTTCAAGTGACTTAACCATCAAAAATGAGTGTCTCGCGCTTAGCTGAGAGGAGCATAAGTAATAAATTACAACAAAAGCATCGCAATTACAACAACAACGAAAGCAGCACTTGACAAACCCCTTTTCGCGAATGCCGAATGCCGAATACCGAATGACGACAGACGACAAGAATTTCTCTGTGGCAGTGATTTTTAATTTAATGAGTTTTTTAAATTCTTGCCTTGGTTATGATTTTCTGCTTCTGACTGAGTCAGCATGTAATTCGAATCACGCACAATAATCGATACAAATCGATTACACACGAAACTTCTGAACGTTACTGTTATCGAACGCATAACAACACATGTCGAACATTTGTGCTACTACCACAAACAAACGTGGAAGAAGCTTGCAAGCTTGCATACATGCATATACATATGCTCACTCCTCTTCTGGCATGTGTGTGTGTGTATGTGTCTGAAGAGGACCGATTAAATCATTAAAGCCGAAAACGACTCAAAATAAATAAATAAATATTCTTCTGCATTTTGTTTATACACAAATAGTGAAGAAATTAAAATTACAATTGAAATGCGGAATCAAATAGAATTAAGTTGGAAAATACAATATATAAAAATAAGTACATAAGCAGCAGCAGCAGCAAAAAAAATTAAGCCACTTTGAAGGCACTTGAACGACTTAGGCCAAGTGAGTTCACGAGAAAACAATTAGGAATTGTAATTTACAATATAAAAACAACAGCAACAACAACAACAACAACAGAAGAGTTGAATCTTTCAACTCTTGGTTTGTGAAAGCAATAGCAACCACAAATGAAATTTTATAGTAGCGGCGAAAGGTCGCCGTCAGGCGGGAGGATATTTGAGCGCGCATATAAAATACATACATCCCTACATACATATATAGGTACATGTTCATTTAAACATAAATATATGTGTATGTATGTATATATGCCATTTGCAATCTGGAATGAATTTGTGCGACATATTGGCCAAACAAAGGGACGTACTCATATTTTTGCAGATACTAAAAGATTGTTATGGACCGATTGACAGCAGACAAAGAGAAACTCAAACACACAATCCAAGACCGATGAATTATTATGCCAAAGGAAGACATACAACGTTCCGTACAATATACAAAATACGATATACGAGTGTGCAAACATACAAGCGTTGGCGACGACATAAAACTCAAAAAAACAAAAAAGTTTTTAAATAAAAAAATCATTTACCATATGAACATTCATATTATGCAGTCATATTTGTATGCATATTTATATGTCTTCTTGTTTGTAAACTTTTATATGTACCAAAAAATCGAAAAACCAAAAAACTTTAAATCCCAAAATCAACGAAAATGAAATGAAGATCAGCAAACAGGGTCCAAATATGACTGCATACGCCAGCTGAACATGAACAGTATAAGGAGTGGCGTGGCGTGAGAGTGTAAATTCAAAAAGTGTAAAAATAAAAATAAGAACTTTTTAATTTTTTTTATTAAAATTAAATTCTTTTTACTTTATTTATGTACATATCAAACAACAGCACAACAGTACAACAGCAATTATAACAAAGACCAACAACAACAACTACTACTACAACAACTACAACGACAACAACCATAACAAACTAAAAGACGAAGCTGGCAGCAAAGGACGGACATTCAAAACACAAAAAAAGAGTCAAAAGTGAAATGTAGCAGACGCACTGCCGTATTTTATACTGTTGTGCCTATGCCTATGCCTATGCATATGTAAGCCTGTTTCTGCTGTGTGTAAGCATGATGCCAGGCCAACTGCATTTGCTGCCTGCCTGCCATATAATAACCACAAAAAATGCAAAACGAAAAAAAAAAAATTACAAAAAAGAACCAAAACAAAAATTTACAACAACAACCACACGACATACACAAGTAAACGTAACGTTTTCAAAAAATAAAAGCCAAGCAAACAGAAACAGAAGAACAGCAAAACAACGAAAAGGGCCAAAATCGAAACACACAATCGTACCACAATCGTGAAGTTCGTAAAGTTGTTGGAACGAACGACATATGCGCTACCACCAATTGAACGGATGTCTGAGATTTGAAAACTTATAATTCATTTCGAATGGAACGCTAAGCACTGTAACGCTGAACACTGAACAAAGCAACAAATTGTTTAGAATTATTTACTGTTTGAAAAAATACCAGCAAAATGTGTTCAATATTTATTAATATAAACATAAGGAAGTTCCATCAAAACAGAAACAGATAAATCAACGAATGAACGGAAGTTTAAATTCATTTCTTTTTAATTGGTAGGGAAAAAAAAAAACATAAAAGCTTTTGGATGTAACCACGAGAAATACATCCACTAATCTAGATATGTGGGTTTGATAATAATTTAGTACGTTCACCACTACATAAATACTTGCAAAAAATATAGATCTCATCTAAATATACCATTGAAGCAGAACGGATCATTATTGGTACTCAAACGGGAAAGTGAGCCTGACACTCTTTAACTAAACTTGAAGTAAATGTAAGGATTTCAATTTTTTTTTCATTAACTTTTACTCTACAAAAAGCTAAATCATAAAATTGATCCATTGATCTAAAATTTTATATTTGGTTAGGTAACGTTATTAGGATAATAAGCTATCGTATCCGGTCCTTCTTGAACCGTTATAATACCGTATAAAACGTGAAGGGTTAAAATTCTTTAAGAGCTTCAAATTTAAAATCTTCTACGGATAAAACCTTTAAGGACTTAAAATCTTTAAAGATTACAAAACTTTGAAGATTCAAAACTTGCAAGGATTTAGAACCTTCAAGAAACCTTTAAGGGTTTTAGGCATTTAAAGATTCAAACTTTTGAGAATTTAAGACCTTTACGAGTATAAAACCTTTAAGAATATATAGCCTTTAAGAATATAAAATCTTTTAGAGTGTAAGATCTTCAAGGACTTAAAATTTTTAAGGATTTGAAAATTTGAAACCCACAAAAGCTTAAAACCTTCAAGAATTTAACAGCTTTAAGAGTGTAAAACCCTTAAGGTCTTGATATCTTTAAATGTTTATAAACTTTAAGGAAAATAATCTATTTTCAACACGAGATCTGGCAACTAAGGGAGAATTAAAAAGTAAGTACCCTACATACAGAATATAATTTATATTCGCAGAAGCAAAGCACTTTCTTGATCTTTTAAATATTCAATCTTTTCACAATTTTGTAATTAATCGTTTCGTTAGCATATCCGCTATAAGACTGGATTTACCTTAAAACAGACTTTAAAACAGTTCGGCGCTATCTATAAAGTCAAAAGAGGTAGTTGCTTTAAAACACCATAATTCTGGTGACAATACAAAAAGAGAAAGTGAGAGAGTTATAAATATTGAAAAAAAAAAAAAAATTTTTTAATTTTGAAAAAGAATATTTTCCTGTCATATTGGTAATAAATGATACAATCTACAAATTTATGAAAAAGCAGCGATTAAGATGGGTTGGACATGTGATAGGAATGCCGGACCGCTTAAGATTTATAAAAACGAAGTAGGAACCAGCAGAAGATGGAGGCGAACAAGAAAACGACGGAAAGACAGTGTGCAACAGGATTTAAAAGAAATTAAAAACCAAAAGCAAAAAACAGAGAAGAATGGAAGGATGTTATTTAACAGGCTTAGGTCCTACATGGACTGTATACTCTCGGATGATGATGATTGGAAATAAGTAACAATGTATATTTTTTTTAAACTAAACGTTAAAAATGAATCTAAAATTGCAATTCATTTTTTGTGAAACATTAGCTCGACATTGGTTTTTAACATATTTTATGTTTCTTTTTTATGTTATGTTCCACGGTTTATATTCTTGAAGACCCCACAATTTGGGAAATTAAAGAGCGTTCAGGAATGCAACCCGAAATCACTTCCTAGATTAACAAAACACATCGAGATCTTATATAATTTCTACTATAAATCAACGTAAAGATCTTGTTCCATCAAATATCTCTTGGCACTGATAGCTTTATAGGTCGCTAAATTAACTTTATCTAACCAATTATGTGTCCCGTATATATTTCGAATTTCAATATATATGGAAATTAGACAGAGAAAGTAAAACTGCATTAGACAAATTTTGATAAACTATACACTGACTGTCAAGAAATACAGTAAAGAGTAGTAAAATCGTAATGCCTTCTCTAAAAAAACTCAATTTGAGTAAAACGAGTGCAAATTATTTAATTAATTTGATACCAATTAATGAAGAAAGCCAAAAACACTACGCTATGCCTTTATGCTTCTATTTAAAATCAATATATTCGTTTAAAAAATTAAATTTTTTATATAAACTATTATTGATTTGATATACAATATAGAATATGTGAAAAAATGTATATTAGTGGAGAAAAATAATAAATAAATAATAAATAAATAATAAATAAATTAAAATAAATAAATAAATAAATAAATAATCTTTAAAGTAATAAATCAATAAAATCATTCTTAATCATAAAATTATTCTGTTTCATAAAATTCACGGGATTTACTTAGATTAATATGACTCACTTGAAACCAACAAGAGATGACTCTTGTCATATACAGAAGAATTGTACAATGGTTTAATGTAAAAAACTAGGTTGAACATTTGAAAGCTAATGTTAACAGTAATAGACCAACAGGATTATATAATATATAGGAACATATAACATATTCTTCTACACATTGTTATGTATTTTTATTTAACTACACACGGATTAGGTCCGTCAAAAATTACATATAGGAGCTTAAAGTTTTGCATAGTTAGAATATTTATGCTCTATCCAAATGAGAAGTCAAGGAGGGAGTCTCATAATTTTTATTACAATGAGATAGAAATAATTGTCTTAATAAGACGTTGACAAAAAATTGAAATGTGTCGGTTTCTAATAAATTGATATTATTAATTTGCAGTAATTAAAATTAATTAGATAAAAAGTGATAGATCACTTTCCTTTATAATATATAGGAAATATATAACCATTAAATTTACAATAAACTTTACAATCAATAAGAAAAATACTAATTACTAAATTTGAAAATTTAAATATTTATTTAATATATTTGATTAGTTATAAAAAATGTTTAGCTGATCGTCGCAGATGAGAGAAGTGAAAGGTTAAACTAGTAAAAATTCCAAGAACTAGAATTTGTATTGAGATTAAAATTGTAATTAAGTTAAAATTTAGCTTTTTTGTAAAAATATATTAATTTTTACACAATCAAAGAAAAGATTTTATTATTAGTTTAGCTCCAATAATTATCAATGTACCAATCAGCTGCTTTAACTAAAGCGTAACCTGCTCATTCCTATAGTATCAGTGCTGATGAGTCACTGCTTACTAGAAAGATATGTTATGACTAAGTCAATCGTCTAATGACTTTTGTCGAAGTTGTGGCTTTGCGAATGAGGAAGAAACTGTACTCTACCTCATGTGTCAGTGTTCAGATTTAAAATCTTTGGGGCCACTTTTCTTGGTAACCTGCCGGAGCTGACATCTTGCAAAATTAGGGACTCGGCTATGTTGATAGAATTGTCAGATTGGTTCACTTTCACTTGAATGGGGGAGTCCTCCCTTTCGTACGCTGACCTCTACTCTATGTATGAACAACGTTTGTCCGGGACATTATAACGGGCCATTATTTAAGCTTATGTAGGCTTTGCGCACAAGGCCGCAACTCCTAGGTTGAAGCACCTTATAACTTGATTATGAAGTGATCTTTACCATAAAGAAACAACACATTTCACATACTATGTCAAATATAAAAATTGTCAGATGCGAACATTATATAGTGTGATAGCATTAAATAAAATGACTTTTCTTTTGACAATTATAAAAAAACTTTTTTTCAGAAGAATATTATATAGACGAACTATTGGTTTAACGGAAACTTTTTTAAAACAAAAAAAAATTTTTTAAGTGTATTATTGAACTATAGCCCGTTTTAAAAACAAAATATTATTAAAAAATGTTGGTCCTTTAAAAAAATAATAAAAAATTTAAATTAAAAAAATAAATAATAATTTTTTCAAAAACTTTCGTTACCTTAACTGCTGATAACTACTGATCGCTAAAGAGTAAGAGGTCCCGGAGGTTAAGAGCTTATAGGTTGCATATACTACACATGACATAAATGAAAGAAGTACGCAATTTATTAGAATAATTATGCATTTCAGTAGCACTTTAAGCCAAAGGACAGTTGTCATTTTTTTTCTTTTAGAGATATACTGAAAACTTTGGTTTTTGTTCCCAAAAGGTGGCAACTTAATTTACTCGCCCAATGAAAAAACATCACCTTGCAAAGAGCACAGTGCAATGCAGTTGGAATTCATATGTTAATTTTGACCTGATTAACAGATAGAAGCTGCACCCATTCTTTAACATATGCATATGTTTTCCCATTTTATTTATGAATTTTAATGGTCGGAACTTAAAGAATTTTAGCTTTTTACTAACTTAAATATTTGCGCAGCAATAAGGACGTGAAAATATTCGCATGTGTGGCAGACCTTCAAGCGAACCGTCACGCGATTTCAATTTTTTTCTTTGCCGCAAAAAACCTTAACAAGTTTTGGCTTATAAATTTAATTAAGCAGCATTTAATTATATGGGGAAATCATTATTTCAAAAAACAAAAAAAAATAGAGGAAAACAAAACAAAAATAATAAAGACATTTAAAAATAAAATCGCATAAAACATTTTCCAACACTGGTCCACTGCAGTTAGCGGTAAATTTGGTAAAGAAATTCAAGACGAGGGTGACCGTGTTAAACATAACGAGCACAACTGAAAACAGCCGCTTTCGTTTACAATTTACGCGCTGCGGGTGCGCTTACCCCTACAAACACCCCCTCCATACAGCTGCTCGACTTCGTACATCAACAGCATTATTTTATGCCGTTGAACACGGACGCAAACCAAATGAAAGCAAAAAGTGGAAGAAAGCAAAGGGGAAGAAGCGTCTACGCATCCACAAACGCTACATCACCACGATAAGGTCTGTGCAGCATTTATTGTAGTTGTTGTTGCTGTTGTTGTTGCTGTTATTATGTTCATGATTTTACGGTGTTGGCAAAGAAGTTGGCAATGGCAGGCAGCGGTGATGTTTCTTTCCACTTCCGTGTTTTTGAAAATTCAATTTAGGTATTTTGTTTACAGGATTAAAAATCGATTTTCTTTCACTTTGTTTTTCCGCTTGAGCGAAGTGAAGTGTACTGAACACATATTTAACATTTATAAATAAAGGTGGAACGGGTGCATAATTCGTGCACATGTCAGACGGAAAAGGATCTGCAGCGCCAACACAACACACCACACCACACCATATCATACCACACCAGCGGTCAACATTTCAAAAGAAATATTATTCTTGCCTACTTTTGCTAAAATTAAAGACACTTCACGCACATTAAATATGTTTGCTCAGCTCATATCGTATGCCATGCCTGATGCCTGATGCCTAAATTTAAAACTTCACTACTTCAACCAACCAACCAACCGTCACTACCCACCCACATCCCCTGCTCTGCACAGAAATACGTTTTTCGTACCACAAATAGTGCAGGTTTTACTATGGGCGCTCGTCCTCTCGCCATTCCTCCATTCCTTACCTTATATTTCTCCTTTTGCCAAATTCCTTTAATAAACGCTTGCTTGCTTCTTTTTTGAAAAAGTTGGCGAAGTATTTTTCGTGTGTACGTTTTCGGTTGCAATTCAGTCTTTCAAAAATTATATTTTTAGATTTTATGCAATTATGTTTGTTTTTAGCACATAGAAAATAGAAAAACAAAAAGCACTCTTTAATTTTCACTTTAATTTCTTCACATTCGATTCGAGTTGAAACTTGAAGATTTTCATTTATTTTAGGCTTTTTCTTGTATATACAAAACACTACACACACAAACTATCCGAGCAAGCGGTGTTGATGGAGCAACACACAATTATTGAATGGGGGACTCTTTCACGAGCAGCGATTACTTTTGGCTGTTAATGCGGAAAGTGAGCGTAGAGAGCGCTGACAGCAACTTTTTTGCTGATGATTGTTGTTTGTGAAGTTCCTTCGTACAATTGCCTTTTTACAAAGTAACAGCATTTGTAAAGATTGTATAAACAAATAATATTGAGGGTGTTATTTTTCACAGTATGCACCTGTTTTATTTGATTACTTCAATAATTCTATTTTATTTGCATTTTTACGTGATACACAAAAACTTCCGTATACGTTTCGGCAATTTTTTTGTTTTGTTGAATGACAGCTGCAACGCAACTCAATATTTATCTCTTCTTGAGAGAGAACAAGTTTGTGTATGGTTGGATGTGTTCAACGAAAATTACCACTATAGGTACATTCAGTGCAAGAAACTCAAATAACTGCGTTTATAATAAGGCAGTAAAACTAAGACAATGTG
This sequence comes from Teleopsis dalmanni, assembly GCF_002237135.1. Classification (NCBI taxonomy): domain Eukaryota; kingdom Metazoa; phylum Arthropoda; class Insecta; order Diptera; family Diopsidae; genus Teleopsis; species Teleopsis dalmanni. Next base: position 89,497,212 of record NC_051847.1, on the reverse strand, counting down.
TGAGTTCAAGTAAATTGATGGTAAATTGAGAGAAATATTAAATTATGTCCGTATGGCAGCGAATGTTGGTATTTACCAGAATTTCGACTAGGGTAAATTAGATAAAAATTAGGTAAATCAGAATTTCGACTAGGGTAAATTAGATAAAAATTAGGTAAATCAGATATTACCATTGTGATAATTTTATAAAATGTTTAATATATAAATAAATTTGAAAACTTGTAACCAAAAATAATAAATAAATGCAATAAATAAATATTTACATAAGTGTAATGCAAAAAATCCCTAGGAAATTTCAATTTACTTTACCTCAATTTACTCAAACTCGCACACGGCCTAAAACTAAATATTTTATACCAATACTATGTTTAGAAAGCCAAATATTCTTAATTTCGTTTAATCAAATTAGATTAACTTGAAAAGTGTTCGTACTGCCCCAAATTAAAGAAATCAAATCTTTTTTGTTGAAAATTACATGATCCATACCATTTGTATCTGGGAAATCTTAATAGTTGATTATTATAACTATAAAAGGATGGCATTCAATAATTTTGTTAGCGTAGATTTCAAGTATGTGGATTATTATTTTTCACTGTATTTTAAATTAATAACAGTTACAGTTTTTTCTATTTATTCAAATTTATAAATTAACACTACTTTCAAAATTTACACTACTATCAAAATTTGCAGTGTTTTCAAAATTTATTTTTTTAATGAAATCAAAATTTTTTGCTGAAACGAAAAGGAAATTAAGATTTTTGCGAAATTAAAGTGTTTTATATGCACTTTAGTATAAATATTTAATAAAATCTTTGTTTAAATGATTTAAATATACAAATGATGAATTTATTATGATTTATTATATCAATTATATGTTTAATTTTTAAAATTCAAAAAGTCAGTGGCAAAAAAATTCGTACCAGTATATAACAAAGTTTTTTCTTTTCAAAAACAACTTTTATTGTATGTTGTAATCAATTTCATAAACATTATAAATTAATTTGTTAGCATTAACTGCATATTTCATGCTAAAATTATTAATTTCTACCATCAATACAACACTAAGGACGTGTGGGAGTTAGACTAAGGTCGTGTGCGAGTTAGGCTAAGTTGCGTTCTAAATGAGGGAAATTTTAAGTTGTGCCGATAATGTAGTGATGTGTCGATACGTGTTGATAAATGGCTAAATGAGTGCAGTGCAAAAAATCCCAAAAAATCTCCCATTTGGTTTAGCATCAACTTAGCCTAACTCGCACACGACCTTAATATCAGTTGCTTATAATTAATAGGTCTGTTCCACGAGCTACTCATAGTAACTTTGAGTAAACACTGTGTATACACAAGCGCGTTCCATCAGCAAATTTTCAAGTATTTTTGTGTAAATTTTACTTCTGTTTTACTCATGTTTTACTATGAGTAGCTCGTGGAACAGACCTAATATGTAAACCAATAACACCTCTCCTTAAACTTTTACAGAACTTTCTGACAATAAAACTATTTCACATGCATAAATTAAGTTATGCCAACGGAAAACACCAAATCTTAATTGAAATAACATAAATAGTTTTAGCTGCAGTGAAAACATGATATTACCATAAAAGACTTATGACCATAGATTAGAAATCTAACATTTTACAATGTGCATAAGATCAAAATATATAACATCTCTGTTTATTCGATATTTAAAACAGCTGTTTATAATTTTTTTTGTAACTTTTCAAAACAAATATCAAAAATGTTCGTTAATTTATTACAAAGGTATAAAATCTTTATTAATTTTTGTTTATATTTCAATAAATAATAATTTTAATTAAACTTATAGAGTAAGTGCGTCTGCAATTAGTACAGCGCAATTATTGTTCACCAGAGAAGCTCACGTTTTCAACCGTGCCGTGATTAAAGCGAAGGTTCGTACCCATTTCCCAAAACCACGTGAAGTTAAACGGATTAATGTTCACGGTTGGGAGCAACGCATGTCTACACCAGGAGGACGAAAAATAATAATGCGACGAATTTTGTTAGGAAAACATTGTCTTTCCCATTAGGTTTATTTAAAACGTGCAATTATATAAACAAATGTTTGAAGCATTTTTCATTAAAACTTATTTTTTTTAAATATATAAATAAAATTGTTTGTCTTTAAATGTAACTGAATTATTTAATACGTATGTAAGGATATTTACTTGATTGAAAGTTTTAGCAAATATTTTGTAAAAAGTGTTCAGCACAATTTAGAAAGTCAGCGCATGACCGGTCTTTACTGACATCAACTCAGCTCGTTTCAATATTTTACAAACCTAATAAATACGTTTTATTGTAAAAATAATTTTATTAAGATCTTAACTAATTTATTAGTATATACGTCCAACTATCGTCACGTTTCATAACTCTTCACATTGAAAATATTAGATGGAACCACTTTTTTGAAAAACACTTGTATTCTTGTTATATAAGACAACACAACGCAATGGCTAAAGTGTATTGTTTACAAAACTTATTAATATAGAAAATTCCAACTTAGGTGACTATATGTAAAGGTGACGGGTACATGTTATAAAATGATGTGTGTACTCCGAAAAATGAACTTAAAACGTGGTGACATAGTATTAAAAACTGCAATTGTATAGAACCTAACCCAGCACTGGGTTCTAATTGTATCATTTCTAACCATACACCGAATCTTAGTGATGTAGAAATATAATATCACTAAAATCAACAAAATAAATGGTGCTTTCCAGAAATGTTCCCTATCTCACAAATTCCCTACAATATAAGACCTAACTATAACAGAAGTATAGATAACTGCACAGGCTCAAGTAACAAAAGAGAATTATGTACAAGTTTCTTCGACTGGATCCTGATTAGTTTCAAATTATTCCCACCCCTCCCTCTTCCCTCATCCCAACACTTACTCCCACCTTTTCTATTCCTTATCTCATGTATTTGTCTTGTAATCCTTTCATGTTATCTGCTTTCAGGTCCGGCGGGTTACAACAACAACAACATGTACAAGTGTGATTGTTGTTTATTTTATTATTTTATATATAGTTTAATAATTCCCTAAAGATGGTTGTTGATGATAATCATAATATTAGAATGAAAAAAGTAAACTTTTAATGAATCAATTGATTTATTTGGCCATTTAGCTTATACTTAAATGAAGTACTGAAAAGATTTTATATAATAACAATAATAAGTACAATAAAGACTCTCCTAAAGAACATCACTCTTTGGAGGGCACTTTTTCTGAGTAAAAATTAATTTATTTACTTAAAACAAATTAAACGTTTATGGCAAAACACCTGAGGTTTTTTATTGTAATTTCCTAAAGTCAACACCCTACAAATCACCCAATAGAATAGACAAAAAATGACTGAATAGAGAAAAAACAATAAGAAACTCTTTCTCTGTGATATTGAAAGCACCTTGTGTGTTTAGGAAGATCTTACGTGTAATAATTTTTATTTATTTGTACAACGAATTTACAACAAACTATTGCGATTTCCTGTTAAAAATTCTGCCGAACGATGATAAATTTGCTTAACTGACTTAAAAGTCTTCGTGTCGACTGCACTGTACAGTAGTGGAGCAGCATGTTCTGAGTATTTACTTTGTTGCTTTAGAAGCGCCGTTGGTATTGGAACATCACTAAGCGCCATACAGTTGACATTTTCCATATTTTCATAAGGCAGAGCAGGCAATAAATATATTAGATTCAATGTATAATCGACACCGGTAACAATGCCTGCAAAACAAGAGAAATATTGGTATATGTGAAGACTTAAAGGGTTAACCAAATCTCAACCTACCTATACCGTAGCATTCTGGCGGTAAAACATCCTCAGCTCGACATAAATAAACTAGGTTTGTGTCGATTGACTTCAAAAGCGTTTGTGGATCAACACCGTTTACAAATGGTTTCAATATTTTAACATCTGCTAACTTGGCTCTGTAAGAGAAAAACATAACTTTAAGGTAAATACTTGCATTAATTTATAATTAACTTTAATTTATATTACTTTAGTGGTGGATTAGATGTTAAGCCTTCTCCACTTTCGGAAAGCACCACACTAAGTCTTGACAAAATCATTGCGTATCGCAAGTCCTTTGCACTCATATCCCAGGCTTTTTGATAACGACTATCCTGCGCAACTGCTGTATTTAATATATGCAAACTATACATTGGTATATAAGATTCATTCAAAATAAATTCAACTCCAATGTATGGTTTCCTTAATGCCCCAGCCATAATGTCGGGTTTCAATATTTCGTTAAAATTATTTATTTCTTTGTTGCTCTGAATCTGCACGACGTCAGTTGGCTTTAAGTATTGACATAGTAAGGCTAACAGTTCCAAACCACAGCCCTTGTTGTATCCCATTGTATTGATAACCCAAGGTAACTTGGAGTACTTTTCATTATTGTGGCAATACTCAATAAGTTGTTTTGCTGCGCTCAAATATCGATGACTACAAATTAAAATACTTGAGTGACCCACAAAGTATGCCTTCGCAGGCTGCTTGTTTTGAAAGAAGCCAGGTCCTAGCAATGGCTCATCGATCACAAAGCATGATACCGTTTGCGGCAAAAACATTTCCGATTGTCCAATGTCTAAATCAATTAGTAGTATGCGCTTATGTGTATTTAAATGATTATTTATCATGTAACGTACTAAAGTTGATTTCCCAACAGATTTTCCGCCAACGATCATAATTTTTGTTTCGGCTTTTAAAGGCAATGTGCTCCACTCTGGCTGTATCTTGAAAGCTTTTTCGTTATTTTTATTAATGATGCACTCTAGCAAAGTATTGCTTTCGCAGGTGCTTCCTTGAATATAAATTTGCTTATACTTGGGAAAAACATTCTCCTTCATGCAATCCTTAAAAATCTGCACAACTTTTTTGCTTCCCTCATTACATTTGAGAAGCACAATAGCATCCTTCTTTTGGATAAATTCCTCTTCTATAGTCTTTAAATCTCTGGAAATAAAAGTGCCTTTGAGTTTATTCAGTTCCAAAACAACGTCTACATTTTTTACTGTAGTTGGTATTATCTCTACAGTACTACAGCCGCGAGGAGAAAAAATCGGAAATTCTTTGCCGTTTTGAGGAGTATGTCCATAGACGCTTACTGAACCAATTACTGACGTCAATATCACTGTTCCATAAATGCTTATTGGCTCTTTTAAGTGAACCAAAACCTGATTAGTTATAAAGGAGTGATAAAAAACTGAATTTAAATGCTGCGGCTCTACAATTGAATCTTCAGCATATGCTGTGGAATCCAAATGATTGTTACTGGCAAATACATCGATTGAAATATGTTTTGTATCAGTATTAAGGTCTAAGTTTACTAGTTCTTTGCTGTCAGTACCAGTAATACAACTTGTTACAGATTTAAGACGATCCACTGTTACATTTGTGCTGTCGTTACCTTGACAATCAGTTGTATCAGAATTTTGCTCCAAATCTATTGAATCCATGTTCACTAGTTTACTACTGTCCTGGCTAGCAGTACAATTTGTTCTAACTTCAAGGCAAACGTCTGTTACATCTATGCTATCGTTACTTTCAGCATCAGCTCCGTCAGAATTTTCCTCCAAATCTTCTGAATCCATATTTACTAGTTCTCTGCTGTCATTACCAATAGTACAACTTGTTACAGATTTAAGACGATCCACTGTTACATTTGTGTTATCGTTACTTTGCGAATCAGTTGTATCAGAATTTTGCTCCAAATCTATTGAGTCCATGTTCACTAGTTTACTACTGTCCTGACTAGTAGTAGAATTTGTTCTAACTTCAAGACAATCGTCTGTTACATCTGTGCTATCGTTACTTTCAGCATCAGTTGCGTCAGAATTTTCCTCCAAATCTTCTGAATCCATATTTACTAGTTCTCTGCTGACATTACCAATAGTACAAGTTGTTCCAGCTTCAAGGCGATCCTCTGTTATATCTCTGCTATCGTTACTTTCAGCATCAGCTGCATCAGAATTTTGCTCCGAATCTACTGAAACCATGTCGTTATCTATCGATGAACTTGTGTCAGAGTTCGGTTCAACTGTTTCCGCTACTTCTTTCCTTGTTGTATTAACTAAACGTGAATTTCGTGCTGACAAATTTTTAGAATTATTCGCTTTTACTGATATCTTAACGGAAGATTTTGCATTTTCGTTAAACGATTTGTTTTCATAAAGCGATACAATGTCAGGAGTTCCTTGCAGTTCATTTTCGCTGTCCGTTGTTTCATCGCGTAACTCAAGTTCTGATACTATAGGAATAAACACTATTTTGCAATTTTCTACTTCTCTTCTACTGATATTGTTTGAAAATGAATGTTTAATCTCCACAACATCTTCGCTTTCAGAGTCATTATTGCAAGGAAAATTGATAATATTGCAGTTTGATCCATCTATGATGTCAACATTTACTTTCCCAGGTTTATTTCTTGTTATAGTCGGTTTTACATACTTTGTTAAGATATCAATTGAAGACATGGAATCATCGGAACAATCATCTTCCTGCTCTACTGATTCACATGAAATACCTGATCCATCATCAGTCTCTATTTCATACATATCTTCGAATTCGCAGTCCTCATCATAAATTTCATCCTCCTCAAAGCATTCTTCACCATCTGAGTCTTGCTTATATGTATCTTCATCTTCTGAGTCTTTTTTAAATGTATTTTCATCCCCTGAGTATTCCTCAGACATATGCTCATGCTCATAGCTTTCTTTACACTCATTCTCAACTTCATATTCTTCTTCTTCAGTCTCTTCTATATCATAGCTTTTTGAATTGGTTCCTGTTGAACTGATACTACACTTATCTGCTTTACTAATATACGAAATTCCACCAAGACTCGACTCAAAACTGCTATCATTACATATAGGCACCAAGTCTGGACAATCGTCATCGATGTTCATTTCGACTGATGTTACAGAAATATTATTATTCATTAAAGTTTCTGTTTTTACATTTTGTATATTCAACTTTTTTAATTCATTTATATGACATGATTTGGGCTGAATAATACTTTTTACATTAACAGCCTCCGTAAGCTCTACAATTTGTATTTCGTCCGCCTCCCCAAATTGGACTTCATCTTCTTTTAAAACTCGACTAATTGCCATACCTGAAATTAATTTTAAAAGTATAAATCAGATTTTTTAAAATTAACTAAAGCAAAAATACCTTTCTTAATTATTTGTATATCATCCGGAGGTTGATAATCAGGATCATTTAAACTATCTTCATCGAGAAATGTTAAACTGTCACTACTTGAATGTGTGCAGTACTCTGAGCTTTCACTGTTAAAGGACAAATCACTGATGTCGTCGTCACTTGTATAAAAAGAACTAATGTTGGAGTCGGAATCAGTGTGTAGTACTGAGCTTGCATCGTCTTCGGTGCTATTAGGCACCCAACTACTTGAACTGTCAAACTCGCTGTCATCAGTACTAGGTGGTAATAATGAAACCTCAGTGCACTTTGGTTTTTTGATTTCCTCTAGATTAGGACTATAGGATTTTGTTCGTTTTCTTTTACGATTTTTGACAGGTTTTCTAGCGAATTTGCCTTCCAACAATATTGCATTTTCTTTATGAAGCTTTCTTTTCTTAAGCTTCCGTTTTTTGCTGACAGTATTTGGCACAGCATCTCCTGCATTTTGTTTCTTTTTAGAATGATCTTTAGTTAAATCAGAATCGGCTTTCAATTTAGACTCCTCCAAAACTCTATCACTTTTTTTGGAAATTTTTTTACGCTTTACGTTTATTTTATTCTTTTTTAATTTACTAGTAGAAATTGGACCTTTTGGATTACTTATGGGCGCATCAGATTTGGGGTTCACAGAATTCTCTTTCAAATTAAATGTTAAATCTTTTTTTGTTGTTTTTTTTAATTTCTCCCAATAATTTTTATTCAATAAAGTATTCTCTTTTACCTTTGGAAGTGGAACTTTGTTTTGATTTTTGCCGTTTGAAATTTTTTTTCCATCAAGGATTGTACTTTCCACTTTTTCTTTTGAGTTTAGATTGTTACTTAACTTTGCGGTACTGTTTTTGTTGGTCAACAAATTCTTTAATTTGCTTTTGCTATTGTTTTCATTTAATAAGTTTTCACTAGTTAACTTACAAGTTTCTTGGCTGTTATTTTCTAAATTTTCTAAATTTTTTAACTTCACGTTTTTTTGTTGTTGTTTTGGCTTTGTCACGTTGTCGACATTCGAGTTCTTTTTTTTACTACCTTGACTGCTCTGATTTTTGTCATGTTTTGCAAATAATTTTTTTAAACCTTTTCGTAAATAACTATTATCTTTTTCTGGATTTTCTACCATATTACCGGTTAATTTTGAAGACAATGTGAAATTTAATAATATGCCAAACACATTTAAATTGAAAAGAATATGTTAGTACTGATAATATGTCATTACTCTAATTTAACAGGGTTACCAGATCTCTTTTCTATTAACTATTAATGATTTTTGTCATATTTTGCAAATAATTTTTTTAAACCTTTTCGTAAATAACTACTATCTTTTTCTGGATTTTCTATCATATTTCCGGTTAATTTTGAAGACAATTTGAAATTTAATAATATGCCAAACACATGTAAATTGAAAAGAATATGTTAGTACTGATAAAATGTCATTACTCTAATTTAACAGGGTTACCAGATCTATTTTCTATACTATTAATGTCGTTGTTTTATTAGCAAATCGGAATTTGCACTTGATCTGTAATTTTTTGCTCGAGTTTTATGACCAAACGAACATGTTAATAAAATTTGACTGCTACGTATATGTTGAGAACTCCGATATCGAATTGATGGAAATGGTTAAAAATAACGTATATACCTTTTTTTGAAAACGTGTGTTGATAAGAATTAATAATTATTTTTGATAATTTTTTATTAATTTTTAGCTTGCATTTTTGTATTATAGTATTTGAATTTCACTTTTAATTTGCATGTAAACATAATCCTTTATGTACATAAAATGTCAAAAACATTTCAATTGTCAAATAACATTAAAGAGTTGTTGATTTCAGGACAAAATTATTAATAGGCCTTTTCTTTTGTAAGCATACATAAAAAATATGATGAAACAACAACACTGCTAGTTTATATAGTCCAACTTTTTTGAAATCACTTAACCAATCAGCAGCTCAAATCGTATGGTAGTGAAGATTGAAAATTCGTCTATTGTGAACGATTCTTGGAAGTACATACGAAATTTTCAATTAACTGTCAACGAATGATTTCGTTAATTTTTCGTATTTCGTGTCGTCATTGTTCGTAACAAATACGTTATTTTTTCTATATATTATTTTACTTTTAAAAGGCATGAAAATTTATATTTTATTCACAATCATGTAAAAAAAATATTCTTACCAATAATTGCAAAGAATTATATTTCATTTTCGAAATTTTAACTTTAAATTTTATTACGTGTTTTGCATATATAACATAAGCTTAACAAAATTTCCATTTTGTTCAGAGTTGCCATCGAAAGTAGTGCTTATTTTATTTGTTCTTTTGCGACATGCTTATAAAGGAAAAGGCCTATAATTGATTTTAATTATAAGTATTAAATTATAATTTATAATTTACTTTATTTTATTTACCAATTTTTTTACTTTTGTTTAGAATTGTTTTTGAATTGACTCCATACCTATCTCTATAGAGTTAATTAAACTGAAACCTGTGATTGCACTTTTAAAAGTTTGCGGGAAATGCTACCTAAGAATATTTTTAAATTTAGGACGTGTGCGAGTTAGGCTAAGTTAATGCTAAACCAAATGGGAGATTTTTTGGGATTTTTTACACTGCACACATTTGGCTATTTATCAACACGTATCGACACATCACTACATTATCGGCACAACTTAGAATTTCCCTCATTTAGGTCGTGTGCGAGTTAGGCTAAGTTGATGCTAAACCAAATGGGAGATTTTTTGAGATTTTTTGCACTGCACACATTTTGCCATTTATCAACACGTATCGACACATCAATACATTATCGACACAACTTAGAATTTCCCTCATTTAGAACGCAACTTAGCCTAACTCGCACACGACCTTAGAACGCAACTTAGCCTAACTCGCACACGACCTTAAATACGTTTTTAATGCTACAAATAAAAATTTATATGCAATAATATAAGCGTACTATTGATTTAATTATAAATGGCTTTGACTTTGATATTAATTGTAATAATCGCATTGGCAGTTTATTCATTAGATATATTAATTAAAATTCAATGAGTAAATTAAAGCATGATTTTTTTATATATAAAATTTATATGAAATTTTCTAATTTACTAATACAAATAAAAATATGTATACTAAAATCAGTAATGTTTTAGTTGTTATTGATATATATAAAAACTATATTATTATTGATATATATAAAAAGTATTTTAATTAAATAAAAAATTATATTTTGTTTGTTAAAATATCAGTTCTTTTTTATCATGTTGCACATTTATATATATATATCTTGCTTTCAATATAAATTTACTGCAGAAGTTAGCATCTGCTAATATGTGTGGAAACAATAGGCGTATTCGGTGGCTCGCAAGTACGGCAAAAAACAGCAAGTTGTTGGCCTATGCAGGCCTATACTGGCCGCAATGTATGCAAAACAACAACACTATTTTCTCTACCTCGGCCAGCATAGTTATGCTGGCCAATCACATCGGCCAGTAAAAAAAAAATGTTACCAACGCAATAAGCGAACTATTGTGAACCTTCATTGAAAATTCCAACGAATAGTATAATCAAATGTCAAAAATTGAGGAAATAAAAATTCAAACAGAATTCAAAAATTTGAAAAATCTTGAAAAGTAACGAAGAAATAATAAGAATGGAGAAATCGTAAGTATTAAGCACATTGAATTTTTTATTATGTTAGTTATTACCAAGTAACATTTATTTTATATCATTTAATTTGTCGACAGTACCTACAAAAATTTACTTATCTTAGTGTTTTATTTTTAAATTTCCAATATTCTTACCATTCCTTTTGATTCCGTGTTCATTTTAATTTTATAATATTTTTATAAAAATATATTTGATTTATATGCACATATACAAGATTTGCTGTTTGTCAAAACAAAACATATGACAGATTGCAACAGTGATGCCAATGACTCGCGTGGCCAACATAGGCCAACATGCATTTTTTGCCGTACTTGCGAGCCACCGAAAAGGCCTAATATAACCTTTTTAATGGGAAGCATCGAAAGCAAAAACGTGCGACTTAAATTCACTAAAACGCACCTTTAGGGAATCCAGTTCATGTAAGTTAAAATTGTGTATAAGCGAGAAAAGGAAGAAAGAATGAAGTTAAAGTAGCTTAAAAATGATATGCTATGCTTTTGAGATTAGAATTTTTCTGCATTATATGAGGATAATAACCTGCGACATCTATTGCGTTATTTTTCAGCTGTTGTGTATTGAACATACTTCACATTATATTTGAGTGTTTATGAAACATATCAACCGGAGCGAATTTGCCGCCATTGGTTGCTTCGTTAAAACTTCGTTCAACGTCGGTCATAATCGTCACTTATTTTAAAGGCGTTGTTCATTTTTAGAAGACTTGCATGAGAAGGAAAAATTCGTGACACAATAATTTTTTTAAATTTTTTGATTATAATTTTTATACGAGTTAAATACGGCAGTTGTACATATTAGCAAACTTCTCGTGCCATTATATTAGCAGGATAAAAAATATTTGCGCATTTGCAATTAATATTAAATTTTGTAAGTGATAAAAATTGTCTGTGAAAATAGTGAAAAAAAATTCCACACACGAATGAATAATGGAGGATACATTTGTAGTTCAGATCGAATGATGAATTTGTTTTTATTGTTAATAAATTATTGGTGAATTGAAATAAAATAATAGTAATAAATAAAACACTATTATTAATTAATTTAATTTGTGTTTAATAAAAATAGTGTAATAAAAAAATTTATACATTTTGAAAACAAATGAAAAAAGAAATGAAATAAGTTGACAATGCAGTAGCGATGATGGCAGCGACACAGCAGACAAACATATATATTTACTCAATCGTCTTGTGAAATTTTGTTTAAATATATTTAATCGTTGTTGAAAAATCATATTGTGTCTCCTCACGTATTGTGTGTGGAATGTTTTTTTTTTTTTTGTTTTAATAATATAAATTGTGAATAAAAAAAAGTTTGTTGTAAAGTTGATTCTGTGTATAATGAAATTTATTTTTTAGAATCAATGACGACGATTCGCAAAAAATTGGTGATCGTTGGCGATGGTGCCTGCGGTAAAACATGTTTATTAATTGTCTTCAGTAAGGATCAATTTCCTGAAGTATATGTGCCTACGGTATTTGAAAATTATGTCGCAGACATAGAAGTTGATGGCAAGCAGGTAAGAAGTGTTAAATTTTTTAAAGTGAAAATTGTTTTCTAAAAGTAATTAGTTTATTTCTAATGAGCATTATATTTCTAAAATTTTCTAAAGATTTCCCTTAAAGCTCATCGCAGTTTTTTTTTTTTCTTTCTTTTTTTGTCGATTTGCTTTGCTTCGTCATTTGTCTGATGTTTGCTACTTTTTATTTTCTCTTCTTATTCGCTGCGTTTTTTCGGCTTAAATGCGGCGAATTAATTGATTTATGTGTTGAGCAAACATAGATTAATAATTTTTTAGTGACGACAATAAGAACTGGACTAGCCAGTCTGAGATCACTAACAGCAATAGGAAAATACAAAAAAAAAGAAAAAAATTAATTTATATTATAAAATATTATTTCTTTTTAAATTAAATTATTTTGTAAAAATAAAAATAAAAAAAATTTTTAATTGAAGTCTGAAATGATTTTGTGCATTTAGTATCTTTCCTTCATATTTCTTTGGTATATTTTATCACTTCACCCTGCCCGGATATTCGACATGTTCATATGTATTGCGTCGTGTGACTCACGCCCGTCGCAAGCCCAGTACTCTTCATATGTTCACATGTAGAAGAACGCAAATCTTGTTGCGCATTTCTTTAACATTTTGCTTAAGTCATCACGGTTTTTTCTTTTTTTTTTTTTAATTACCATTAGAAGTTCACCCTCCTACCTTTCCGTAGGACTCAAAGAATTTTCAAAAAATAATAAAAAAAAAAAAACCAACTTCATTTGTAAATATAATAAACTACAGACTAGCATTCTACCTCCTCTTCACGTATGTTTGTATGTTTGTACGTTTGTGTGTAGACAGATTTTCTGTTTATTTAATATATCTTGTTTTCTTAAGAGCTTTTTTTTTTGTTTCATTTATTTATTTTTTTATTTTACTCGTCAGTTTTCGTTCATGTTTTATTCTTTTGTGGTTTACATAATTTTTAGTTGGCGTTCGTTTTTCCAAAGAATTTCACATTTGCAATTATTTCCACAACTTCTTATTGTATCTTTTTCATTTCACATTTCAGTTTAATTGAGATAAGAATTCTCTGTTGTACTTGAATTATTTGCTTCATTTATTTCGAATCTTGCTTACAATCGCTTCGATGATTAACTCTAAAGGAATTCCGTTTTCAATAAGGTGTCTCATTCAATTATCAATATATATATATATATATACATATACTATATAAAGTACAATATTGTTGAAATTATAATAAAATATGTTTATTGAAACATGTTTTTTTTTATTTTTTATAATAAAACAGAATTTTTTCTCCAGAAGCTTTGATAAGAAACAATGCTTTTAGAGTTTAGTATAATTTATGTCCATTAAAATGACTTTGATTCAGACGTTCATCCATTTACCTACATACCATATTTATAAAATAGTTTATATATGTTAAAATTTATGTTTATGTATTTTATATTTATACATATATACATTATATATATTATATACATTATATATATTATATACATTATATATATTATATACATTATATATATTATATACATTATATATATTATATAAATTATATACATTATATATATTATATACATTATATATATTATATACATTATATATATTATATACATTATATACATTATATATATTATATATATACATTATATATATATAACATATATATATTATATACATTATATACATTAATATTTATATATATAGATTGGATTGGGAGGGCATAGATATAAAGGACGCATATATAAATATATATAGGTTTGATTGAGAGGGCGCAGATATATATAGGTTAGATTGAGAGTTTGCAGATATATCTATCGGTTAGGTTGATAGGACACATATATAAATATATATAGGTTAGATTGAGAGGGCGCAGATATATATACCTTAGATTGAGAGGTTGCAGATATATATATCGCTTATGTTGACTGCGCATATGTATATATCGTCAAACTTCCATAACTCGAACTTCTATAATTCGAATTTTCTATAACTCGAACTAAAAAGAGTCCAACAGTGTTTTAGAGAGCAAATTACATACAATTCTGCTTCCATAACTCAAATAAAAATACTGTCACGTGCCAATAGGAATGTGGAAAAGTGCATTCTATTAGTCGAACTTTTGTTTTAATTATGAATCCATTTTGGTATTAGAGGAAGTCCCTTTTTTCAAAATAACTTCCAATGCTTCTCTTAACGATTTTATTGAGCTTGACAATGGAATTTGTACATCAAGCTTTCCTACAGATGACGATATTATTGAGCATTATAGCTTCGTATATATCTCATTATAGTGGATCCAATTCTAAGCGCAACGGATAGTAATGATGAGGGTTCGACGGATGTAAGTGTTCATCAGCCTTCCAAGAATGAAGTAGAAGACTCATTCAAATTTTTATTTGCAAAAGAATAATACTACAACTTATGATCACTAAAAGTGTTTGAATAAATTGAAATCACTTTTTACTGAAAATAAGAAAAAAAAAAATTTAAATCCCTATAAATCACTATAACTTCTATTTAAATGTAATTCTAGTTTCTTTCAAATATAAAAAAATTCTCTAACTCGAAGACTCCATAAGTCAAACATTTTTTTTGCAAAATGGTACTTCGAGTTATGGAAGTTGGACTGTATACAGATTGGATTGAAAGGTCGCATATATAGGTGGATTGGGAGCGCGGATATATATATATAGGTTGGAATGAAACCCCGCAGATATATATACATAAATTGAATTAAGAATAAATTGAATTCTATGGAACAAGAGGAAGTCAACAAGTTTTCAATATGGACACGTATGTCATACTTATTTCTTATTTGTATTATCACATGCTCCTTTTAAGTCAGAGATATTGGAAGATGTTGCAATGGGACCTTGAAAATTGTCCCTGTATTTTATTTTCAATAAATATAAGGTCTTCAACTTCAACATGTTTGTTTTTATATTTAATTTTTTCTGTTTATTAGTATAGAAATTCTCTAAAATACGAAATGTTTATAAACTTGTTAATGAATTTAAAATTTCATTATAATTTGCCGTATTATTGCTTATTGCTATACATTTTCTGGTATATCTTCCAATAAATGTTTTTTGGGTTCCCTCTTTTTTTCCATAACAAAATGTAAATAATTAAATAAAATAAAAAATCAAGTCAATGATATTATTAATTTATGATTACATGTTTATGAAATAAAATCACATATTTCTATTAAACAGTGAATAAACTTATTGTTTCAACAAAGAGACATTAATTGATTCCATAATTCATTAAAAGATTTTCCACTTTCTCTAGTAATTGTTTTACCCTATCCAGATTTGCGTGCACCTCAATATATCATTAATCGGTTTGCTAAATGCACGTATTAGTCATCCGTATTTCTGTTTCATAAGGTTGTTTAAAATAGAATGTTGCTTTGTTGTGATCTATTGGCTCCCATTGATTGTATGCTAAACGATTTGTGGAATTCACCGAAGACTTCTATTAAAAAAGGTTTTATGTTTATGTAAGACGGCACTTTTTAAAAAACAGATCTTATATTTATATAAGAGACCTGAGTTTAATAAACTTGATGATGTGATCAATTTGATTTGTGAGTAATTCAAGCATGCAACTCGAAGAGAGAATGATTTTCAATCAATTCGAAAGCCGTTGAAATAATAATTTTGAAGGAATGTATTGATAAGCAAAGAAACATATCAAAAGTCAAGTGGTTTTAAAGCTGAGTAATTTAGTCTGGGTCTGTGATAGGTACTGACATTAGAACAGTAACAACAACAACAACAAAGCAAACAAGACCTTTGGTCTCTGTAACTCTGAAATATATTTTCCAAACGTATGGTTTCTATAAAACATTCTTTTAATAAAAACGTAAAAAAAATATAAAAGAAAAATGTGTTTTCCAGTCTCTAGATTGCAGTTGTGATCTTTATTTATTATGTATTATTGTCAATATTTTCAAGAAATTGTCTTAAATGAAGCAAAAATAATCTTTTTTTAATTTATTTATGAAAAATTTTGGAACAATAAACAGTTTCTATAACCAAAAAACATATTATTTCCAACGAACAAATAATTTTTGTATTATTTAATAGTTTATTTACAACTTAAGGACAGTAGAATGGATAGATAATAGGTGACTGTGAGTGGAAGTGCTGATATTTGTATGAATGAGTCTCTTCTCAACCTCAACTAAACTAATCTAATTAGATTTTAATTTTATTTCTAAATGATAGATCTCAAACATTCTATTATGTATGTGTAATATATATGTAAAACCTCTAAACCTTGTTAGTGTTATTACCATTCTGTTGTTCTCAACCACCCCCAAAGGGACTTCACAAGTGGTTATTACAAAAATCTTGTGGTGGCTGTGTAGTCTTTTAAAATAAAAGTAAATTGTTTATAAAAAAGTTATTATATATAAATTATATTTTATCATTTATCTAAAAAGTGCGATTTTTAAAAACACTATCCTTTTTTCTTACAGGTTGAACTGGCATTATGGGATACTGCTGGCCAAGAAGATTACGACAGACTCCGACCACTGAGTTATCCGGATACAGATGTCATCCTTATGTGTTTCTCAGTGGATTCACCCGATTCTTTAGAAAATATTCCTGAAAAATGGACCCCTGAGGTAACAACATTATCACTAATTATTAATTAAAAAGAAATATTAAATGTATTTTTTTATTCATTTTAGGTCAAACATTTTTGTCCAAATGTTCCAATCATTTTGGTAGGAAACAAAAAGGATTTACGAAATGATCCTAATACGATTAGAGTAAGTAATCAATTAAACTCTCAGTTCACACACTACACAAGTTAATGTTTATTTATTGCTCAACACTGAAGTTGTTACTGTTGTACATACGTTTATTGTTTTCGAACTCCTACGAAAACGACAAGAAAATGTCTCTTACTACTTTCTCTTTCGTCTCTTAAATTTCTAATTGAACCTGCTGTGAGAGTCCTCATTTTAGACTGCTTACTGAAAGAGTCCACACTTTAGTCTCTTTACTGAAGGAGTCTACACTTAAGACTCCCTACTAACGGAGTCCACACTTAAGACTCCCTACTAACGGAGTCCACACTTAAGACTCCTTACTGAAGGAGTCTACACTTAAGACTCCCTACTAACGGAGTCCCTACCACACTTTAAATTTCTTACTAAAGGAGTATAAATTCTTGACTTTTGATTGATGTCAAACTGCTTAATCTGTTGCTGCTGTACATGTGTTTGTTGTTTTCAAACTCTTCTTAACACCTTCTGGCTAGAAAATTGTCCTTATATTTTTACTTAAAAATTTATAGTCTTCTGGAATTATTACACAAATTGCTTTAATCGCCTCTCGCTTTTTTTGAATGGTTTGTTCAAATTTCTAATAACACACGGAATGTGAATCCACACTTTAGGCTATTGCAATAAATAACCTTAAGTTTGTAGTTTATATAATAATAATAATAATAAACTTATGCATATTATTTTTTGTTTTTTTAGGATCTTGCAAAAATGAAACAAGAGCCAGTCAAACCTCAAGAAGGTCGTGCTATGGCAGAAAAAATTAACGCGTTCGCATATTTGGAATGTTCGGCTAAATCCAAAGAGGGCGTTCGAGACGTTTTTGAAACAGCTACTAGAGCTGCATTGCAAGTCAAAAAGAGGAAGAAGACCAAATGCCTTTTGCTCTAAAAGAGCAAAATTAGAACACACCAGATATATACAACACAAATCGTTAAATTTTTACTTTAATTACTTTTTCAAAGTTGAGTATCTATTTTAAAGCGTATTTGATTATTCAATGATTCATTTTAATTTTATTAAAAACAAAAATTAATTACACAAATTAAAAAATTTTTACCATAAAGTATATATGTACCACATATTTGAATTGTTCAAAATGAATATGGCGAAAAGAAAGAACTTCAAAGCAAAGTGTAAAAATAAAATATCCTTGGAAACTATATCCAAATAAAATATATGAATAAAAACAGTAAATAATCTAAATATAATTTTCAATATCGAACACAAAATGAAAATCCAAATCCTTAAAAAACAAAACAAAAACAACAACACAAGAAAAAAAAAATAAAAATAAAAATCACACACAAAACAAAATTAGACAAAAATTAATATTTTCTAATTGCTTTTTCTAATTAACGGTAACGGAACTGTAAAAATTGTTTGTTTATGTATTTTTGTTATAATTTAATTTTTAATTGATAACTTTTTCAATAAAGCAGTAAGCCGCCAATGAAATTTAAATAAAAAATGTTTAACTCATAAAAACCATATAATAAATTAAATAACAAAAATAATATTTTTTATATACTAAAAGAGTGAAATACAAATTTATCTCTTTTGAAACAATAAGTGAAAGTGAAAAACACAAAAAATCTATTGCGATTTTATTGTATTTTTTATATTTGTCTTAATTTTTTTGTAATATTTGAATATTTGATTTTTTTGTATGAATAAAAAATATGAAAAGAAAAACAAAAAACAAAAACAAAAAAATACAAATTTAATAATTTTTGCTACTTTAAATTTTATTATATTATAAACAAAATAATAATATGTAATATGTATTTACGCTACTATACAACAATTTACAGTTACTACAATTTACAATGTTTACTATTTTTGAAATTGTATTTATATTTTTTCTAAAAGCAGTAAAAATATTGAATTATTTTAAGCAATTTGTGTTCAAAAGTCCAATGTTTCCAATCCAAATTTATTATTTTTTGCTTAACACAAAAGTCGTATCTGTTGTTTCTATTCTAAATTTGATTTTAAATTTTAGTTCATAAACATTATTCGATATGTTTCTCCTAAATTAATGAGTTTTGAATTATTTAAATTAAATTATGATTTCGTGTAATAAGGTTGGTGTTCGTTTTTTAATTTAATTTTTACGTGTCTGTTATGCTTTTCGCATAATAATCTTATAATAAATATTTTACTAATACATACCTATTATATAAAATAAATATAAATAAAAAATCAAAAAACTTAACTTGAATGTTTTTCATTTTTTATTTGACAAAAAAAATAAAACTCCAATAAAACAATCTATTAAGGATAATAATATAGTAATTATATTATTTCGATATAAGAGTTAAGTATCACTGATGTTATTTTAAACCGCGGAGATCTTTTTTTTTCGCGCTAGATGGAAAGCATCGAAAGCCACAGAGTTTGAGACTTAGGAATGATTATCAAAGTCTCTTTGTGAAGTCCCTTTGGAGGGTGTTTAGTTTAGTTTCTATTAAGATTTTCTATTAAGGACGTGTGCGAGTTAGGCTAAGTTGTTGCTAAACCAAATGGGAGATTATTTGGGATTTTTTGCACTGCACACGTTTAGCCATTTATCAACACGTATCGACACATCACTACATTATCGGCACAACTTAGAATTTCCCTCATTTAGAACGCAACTTAGCCTAACTCGCACACGACCTAAATCTCTTATAGTCTATTGACGATCTACTTAGACCATAACCTGAATTTGTGTGATCATATCGAATTAATGCCGCTTCTCTCAAAGGCCTGTGTGAGCACCTTTAACTAAATAAAATAAAATAATAAATAATATATAATATCGTAGCTAGCGACGAGTGGCTCCGGGACGTAGGTCTGACCGTTCTTGGAACACACCTCATTGAAGTGACCAGGTTTTTCCGCTAACGTTCAATTACACCCCATTCACTTAAACCTTCTCATTTTATTTTTTCTCTCCATCTCACTCCAGCCACTACCTACTCACATCCCTACCCATGTGATTGTCTTGTTTATTCTTTCATGTTATCTACTCAGCGGGTTACAACAACAACACCAACAATAATTATTGAAAATTGCAGCCACGTTCAGCGGATGTAACTCCATTCTAGTAATAAAGGGAAGAGAGGAGAGCAGATAAGTTTTATATCTAGCGAGCTAGATTTATGTAAGGCAGAAAGCATGGACTAGGTTTTATGTGGTGAGGTATTTATGTGAACCGCGGAGATCTATCAAGTAAATAAGAAGAAAGTAAGAACAAAAACGTGATAGTAGTGATAGTAGTGTGACGAGAAAATTGTTAAGGAGTAGGAATGGATTTGGGGATGGGTAGAATTTGAATTAAAATCAACCTGGATAAAGACGGAGGATCTAGTCACTTTAATGAGGCGGATTTAAAGATCGATTGGAATCAAATTATAATGTATATTGGGAAGTAGCATTGATACATCTATTCTTTACGGTAAGTATATTTCATTATGGATAAAATTTAGACAAGATTTAAGTGTAATTAATAGATCAATCCTGTATAAGATATATATTTCACCATGAATATAGTTTAGATAAAAGA
Organism: Teleopsis dalmanni; assembly: GCF_002237135.1. Classification (NCBI taxonomy): domain Eukaryota; kingdom Metazoa; phylum Arthropoda; class Insecta; order Diptera; family Diopsidae; genus Teleopsis; species Teleopsis dalmanni. The sequence continues at coordinate 89,476,433 of NC_051847.1, read as the reverse complement.
GTCGTGTCATTAACAGAGCTATTCCGTGTTAGACATAAATTTCACCATGAATATATTTTAGATAAAAGAGTTAGATGGTATCAATTTTGAGGGCATCACAATGGGCAATATATGCCTCCGAGTGGAAGTGCTGACAACGGTTAGCACGCGCCTTCCGAACCTAACCTAGATGGTATCAATTAAACTGTACTGTGACGGAAAAAATATCAACATGGATACAATATTTGCCAAAAATTTCTTGAATCATTTTTATCACGTACAAAGCAGCATAGATTCTATTATTGGGAGAGACCGTTGAACAATCACTAATTATATACTAAAAAATAGCTGAAATAACTGTATTTTGTTGTATTATCATCATTTTCTGTTAATATCCTCTATAACAATCTAAATTATTTATAGAATTTGATTTTTAAAGTCACTTATGATGAAAGAAACAATTTTTTTTTATAGCACCTATTGCCTTAATAGAGCGGCTTATTGAACAGTAGTAAATTACAACAAAATTTTATTATTTTTTAATTAGTTGAATTTTTGACTGACTATTTGAAATTATTTGAGTTAATCTAATTTAGTTTATTCAGTAGCATTTTTTAAGTATGTTGGATGTTAAAGATTTTAAGAGATAGAAGTGATCCATTTACTATATCTGATATTAATTTTTAAGCAGTATTTTGGACTTTCCGAGAGACTTTGTCACAATTTATTGTTTGTTTTCTAAGTACATTGTGATTTATCACATCTTGTTTATCGCGCTCCATTCAATATGTATGTAACTGACCTAATACTAATTATAGTGGTACATAGCTCGTCTTATAAATAACTGTGGTGAGTTTAAAATTGATGTGGTGAGCAAAAGTGTTTTCTTTTTGTTGCAAAATAATCGAAACAGAGTCATAGTTATAGAGAGCAAGTTGTGTCCAGCAAAAATTGTACTAATAAATGGAGTATATATCTTTTATAATTGATGTCTACAACCAAATCTGCAGTTGTGGATCATCCTCATAAAATCTAATATTCTTATTTCATTCGTATCCCATGATATTTATGGATCTTTTTTTACTTCTTTACTCAAAATAAAAAACAAAACTAAAATAATTAAAATAATGCACAGATTAGGTATTCTTTATAAATTAAAGCAAAATCCCCGTGTTATAATAGTTCTATATTTATAACCTTTCCTTTCAACGTAATCAGTGGTCAGTTAGTTTAGTTTTATTGTTTGTAAAATTAAGAATAAAATAAGCAAAAACACTATAAAGCATTAATAACGTTAGGTTGTGGGAGATAATTAAGTTAACGATATATTAAGTCCCTTGGGATTATAAGAAGTGCAGCTAGAGAAAACATATGATTTCACTGAAATAACAATAATCTCCATAGCCGTTGTAATTGAAGACTAGAAACTTATTGGGAGAAGTGGAGATATATAAATTCTAATTGGAAAATATCTTTTACTTTGCTAACAAAAATACTAAAGAATATAAGTATCTTGTATCATATTATTTGACCATATCATGATAAACATCTGTATATTTTATATGTTACATGGTTGTGTGAAAAAAAAAGTTTAAAATCATTTTAATGATCGAATTTTTGTGTGAAATAGCCATTAAGCTATGGATCAGGGCAAACCAACTGCCAAACAAAGATCAAGTTATGAGGGGTTTTGTCTGCTAATGAGTCAAGAACCTCGATATTAATCATTATTTCTGCTGATGTTTGGGTAGTAAAGGTGGATTATCTTACATTTCGGATCGAAACTTTATTGCGATATAAAAAGGCAACTCATATGTTTTAAATATAGCAACGCGTTTTGTTTAAATAAAGATCCATAAAGTGTTAATTAAAATTTAAATAAATATTTGGACAAAGTATAAATTATTGTAAATATGAAAAAATTCACACATAATGGTAATTACTTTACTATTTCTACGAAGTATATGGGTGTGTGTATATGCAAGTATATACGAGTATATTTTTGCATTTTCAACGCATGGTGTTGCATATATGAATCATTGTTATTTTTCCAAAAATCATACCGTATATACCTGAAATTTGTGAAAATGGCAGGAAGAAACTATTTTTGTAATGAAGTTCCCAATCTGAAAACATTTTTGTGTTTAATTATAAAGTCGTGCACTCTAGGGTTAATATATTTGCATGTACTTGTTGTTATCTTAGAGGAAATTATTCTAAAATAATCAAATCTATTAAAAGCTGTGTTAAGTCTTATAGCAGCATAGTGGGAAGCCCATCAGCTTAAGAAAAAAATGCTAGAATCATTAGTTATATTCAAAAATTTGATATAAATAGCTGTATGGTCGGCTAAAAATTCAATTAATTAAAATAATATAAAAATAAGTTTTGTTATTGTAATTCACTACTTTTCGAAATTTCTCCATTAAAAAATTTTAAAATATAGTATTGCTTTTTTTTACTCCATTAAAATAATTTTTAATATAAATCACCATACACCTAACCTAACCTAACTTATTTGAGTATAAAAACGTTCGCATCGTCTTAGATTTCACAATAAATATTGGCTTCCTCATGTTAGAGCTTTTTCTAACTCATGGAAATTGGCATCTGTTAGGTCTATAAGTATCCTTTTGTCTTCATAGTTCTGGTAACTTAGATCACTAGAAAGAGAAAATGAAATATACATATATCAATAAATTAAAAATTAAAAATAGTGAGAGGTATATACAGATAAGTAGATTCATGAGGTAGACCCGGCCAGTTCTGACCTATTAAGTATGTCCAGTGTAAGTTTTTCGGGTGAGTATTAACTTTCTGCATTCATTTAACTGCCATGTTTTTTTATATAAATTTTGCTTGTTTTTACTTTTTCTTCTATATTTCTTTTGGTCTCCTTTCTTACGTATTAAAGAGTGAGTGTTGATTATTTGTCTTAAAGTATTGTTTTAGGGTATCTGAGGATGTTATATAGTTGTCAATGTAGTATTCATTTAGTGTAATTTTCTTACACTATTTTCTAACTCATCTTATTCTTATAAGCAAAGATTAAATTACTTTTATATAATGTATATTGTATTTAAAGCGGAGAAAGAGATATCAAAAATCATATTAAGTGTAAATATATATTCTTGATAGGCATGACAGAACAAATTCATTTTATGATAATCATTTGTTCTTTTGAATATAGGTAAATTACTTAAACTAACAAAACTTATTAAATTAAATTTACAGAGAGTTTTTATGAATGCTTCAATCCATTATTTATAACCCATTATCATATCTTGAAGAAAAAAATATCTCGAAGAAAATAGATAGGCATTCTCTCTGCAAAAATAACTGTTGAAGGCGATCTTAATGAGATAGATTAATCGTGTAACACAATATGCAGAGAAGCAAACAATAGAGTAATATTTAGAGGATTGCAGTAAGTGGTTTCTTCTTCTTCTTGGTTCTGTTAACGGCTTGTGGAATATAGAGCCTCCACAACTCCTTTGAATCTTATTGTTTTCAACAACTTTACAGATGTCGTTCAATGTATAATGTGTGGCGACAAGTTCTGCGTCAATTGTTCTTCTCAATGTTTTCGATGGCGCCACTATCGTTCACCCTTCTCCTTAATTCTTTGTTAAAAATGTGACTTGACTACCAAAGTAACTGTTTAGCACTTTGTTAAATGCAAACCTGCATTACACTAAGATAGTTCTTGCTGTATGTGTAAGAGATTTTCCATCTCTAAAGTTATCAGACAGAGGTCTTTTGAGAAACTCGTTGAGCTGGTTGAGTTGAAAACTCAAAGACAATAGTGCCTCAATATGAAAAAGTGAATTCCTTTGTCCATAGTCGACCTCACTGGTGTTATATCTGTTGCAGTAGGAGTCAGTATATGCTTGATATGAAGAAAGGAAGGAAGAGGCCTTCCTCCTAAACGTTTGAATTAAGAAGGAAGGGAATACAACATAAATTACTAATTAGATTGTAAGTGGAATGGGTTGTTGAAGATTTCTGAAATGTTTTTTTTATATTTATATTCTTTCTTATTACAATCTAATTAGTCATCATATGGTTATAGTATTTAATTGTATAGAGTTCACTCTTTGTATCAATTAGGTGTTCTTCTTATTTTAATTTTACATTTTATATGTAAATGATTTTATTATTGCCAATTTTTGATTTAATAAATACTCTATATATTGTTATATATATATCATAAATATATCAAAAACATTTTTTTTAAATAACGGGTGCCTCATATAAAATGGATTTACTACGACACTTGTTCACATTTTGTCTTCCGTTATATCCAGAGTATACTGTATACCACACATATTTTTTCTATATAAGAAATGTTTATTATAAAATACATTGAAAATGTGAGGCCATTAAAGCTTTCGTTATATCGCGACCCACTTTTTTCCTATAAATATGTCGCTAATACTTCTTAGAAGTGCTAGACTTTGTCGTTAATTGACAACAAAATTAAAATACAGACTATAAACTACTTAAAAAATTCGATTATTTCCTAAGACCCCTAATGATGAGTACGTGGCAATACTCGAATCAGTGTCATATGGTCAGTCAACCGGTCAAATATGTCATATGTGGACCGGTCAAATATGTAGGCCGTCTCTTATTATAATATGTAGGTCTCTTATTGATAAATAGTTTTCAGCCGAGAAGGTCGATACTGGCGCGACATTCCAGGTAAACATCAGGCTAAAGAGCTGGTTTATCCCTACAGTTACAGTTATGGTAAGGTAGCCTTTTTCAGCAGAAAAAAGTTGAGGTGTAACGGATCACCATGGACTGCGTTATCACCTTAACAAAATGGGTCTGTGCGAAGAGATAGATTGTCGACGCTGCTTAGAAGCAGACGAAATTGCCCAGCCTTGATCTGCGCCAGGAGATTACTGGGTAGAGAACTACTCTCCGCTTCTGACATTAGGAGGTCAATGTCGACGGCAGACATTCTTGCTTTCATTCGGAAGGCGGTATATCTTCTGTTCTGTTAGGGTCTGTTGTAGCCCGTTTACTCCCATTTCTAGTAAAA
>NC_051847.1:89462775-89471304 GCF_002237135.1 Teleopsis dalmanni | reverse complement strand
AAGATTGCAATGATCTTCTATAGCTGAAAAATATTTCTTACAGACTTGTCTAAAATATTTTTAAACGTTTTAAATATTTAGGTTTAATAACATGTCTTTACTGTGCTATTTATTATGTTTAATGTTCAATCATTATAAATCCTTTTAATTATTACGGTAAATGCATTATTGTTATCGATTTTAAGAAATAAATAATTTACGTCGATATTAATTAGAAAAATCGCAAATTTTTTTAAAATTACAGAGTATAGGTAACCTTTTGAATACTACAGACTTTACATAAATACAGGGACTTTACATATTGGACCCAAGCAAAAAAAAAATTCAAAATAAAAGTTAGAAATTCAAAAGAAACTAATAAATTTGTAACCCAGAAACTTTTTGGAGTTGTTTTGGATAACGTAAAATACTGCTTTGAATGCAAAATAAATCAAACAATTTCTTCGTCCATTTAAGTAAACAACAATACAATCGGTCAATTTAGTATGATATGGGTTGCGAAGACATCGCTGATAAACTTAAAGGTTTAATTTTTTTATCTACAATTGATAATTATATCTATTATATCTTTTATAAATAATATATAATGATAAATCAGTCTATTAAAAATGTACATTAAATGCATTTTTTGGTTTTAAGAATTTTATTAAATAAAATTTTTTCTAGATATATGTAAGTATACCTATCCATGGTATTATTTGTAACTAGATAAATGTTGTTAACCGGTGCACCTTCAATTGATAGTATATGCATACTTCGTATCTAACTATACTCAATATTTAATAATATTTGTATAAGTATTGTAAATATAAATAAAGTTTTATAAATACAGTCAAACTTTCATAATTCGAAGTACCATTTTGCCCAGAAAAGGTTTGACTTATGCAGACTTTGAGTTAAAAATTTTTTTTTGTGATTGTATGTAATTTACTCTCTAAATCCTGTTGCACTCTATTTAGTTTTAGTAGTTTGACTTTATATATATTATATATTTATATATATTATAGATATATATATTATATATTTATATATATTATAGATATATATATTATATATTTATATATATTATATATATTTATATATATTATATATAAATATAAAATAAAATTTAGTCTATCTTTTAATAAATTTCGTTGTGGTTCTCCTGATAAGAATTTTGTGTTTAAGGAATCAATGTCTATCTTCGGTCAGTCGAAGATAAATGGTAGCAGATTCTTACTGATTAGATAGATCAGTCATCCTATGTCCCTAATGAGACATGGCACACTTTATACACTTTATTGCTTGTTTCATTTTTTACTTTAACAGGCAGGGGCGACTTGTCTGGCAGGGGTGTTTTCATCTTTTTTGGTGGTTTCCTAGGTCTGACTTATGAATGTTTATTCCTGGGTCACAACGGGTTATTATTTGCGCTTTGGTGCGTCAAATCTGCTATTTACTAATATTAGGATGTCCTGAACAAGAGACATTTTGACTTTCATTTGAAGGGCAGATTGTGTTCTAGACGTTATTTCTAGCACAAAAGATTAGTTATCGTTGCAGTAATTCAGTGAAGTGAGAACTAATACAACGTTTTTGATCTCTGGCATTTATTATTGATGTTGTTTCAACCACTACTCCGGGCGTTGTGTTATGACAATGGATATTAGTTAATTTTAAAATTTCTAGAAATGTTTTCCATTATGCTGCATATTAATAAATGTTAGCTTTTAGAATATCGGGTTCTAAGGTTCTAAATTTTTATAAGAAAAATACCAAATAGATTGTACACTGAATATGGTCTACGAAGTAAACCGAAATATCTATAATGTAAATATTTTTTATAAAAATTAAAATATAATTTATTAATTGTGTTAAATAATTTATAAGTATAATTTTTAAAAAAAATTTTTATATACAAAAAACTTGTAAATTGGTCGTAATAATAATTAATTAATCCGCTAGATGGCGTTAAGATACTTGATGAAAGTAATGAAAGCAATTCTAAAGGTTATATGTTGAGAACTAAACTATAACTTATAGCTTATATGGTAGTCAAAAAAGTTGCTCAAAATATTGTACTTCACCAAAATGAATTGTCAAATTGCATTACCCCGGAAATCGGAAATTTGCATTTCCAATAAAATCCATTGATAGCATTTTGCGCCAAACTAGATTATAGCCTCATTCTCATACTTCATTCATTCATATTCAACGAATTTCATCTCAAATAGTTTGGTATCAATTAAATGCTTCTTCCAGCTTCTCCAAAATGTATGCAAATTAATGAAGTGTAGTGCATGTTGTTAAAAATTTAGGACAAGGTTCGACAAAAGTCAATTTGAAGCGCACACAACAGTTTTATTTGATAATTAAAAAAAATATATATAATTTTATGAGTGAATTTTTAAATTTAATGTATTTTAACATTGCTTCTCTCTCTCTTTGTTTCAGATGAAGTGAACACCAAAAACAAAACTTCGACTAAATCGCACTTGACGCATTTTGCTAGAGGAAGCTAATTTGTTTGATTTAGTTTTTTGTTTTTTAAGCAATTTTATTTGTTTTCGTTTTTTGTTGTTTCTTGTTTTAAACAAAATTTTTTAAAGAAGAATTTATACAATCTACGAACTCGAATACCCACACGCACGTAAATTTATTCAACAAAAAGCGCAACAGCAGCAGAATTCTGAAGGTGATGATGCCAAAGTTTGAATTCATCTTATCAGCGATGCTGATGATGACATTAACGCTGCTGCTCGTTTGTTTGGGTTTCATAAGCGCTGAGCGCGATTTTAATTTTAATGATTCACAGGTAAGTACAAAATTTAATCTTCTATACAGCATATGCTCTCCGCTTTCCATACAAACTTACCCATTATAAATCTGTATACATAATCTACTAAAACACAAGTGAAGAAAATTCATATTTCGGCATTTTTCGTAGAATAAATTTATACTATTTAATTGTTTTATTATACTTTCTTAACGCAGAGTATTAACTTGTTTCTACTGTTCCAGCACAAATGTGTTGCTTTGTCTTGATATCAAATTTTGTTTTACTTCCACTTCTCAGTGTGGATTTTTTAAATAATTTATCTACGCATAACCAAAATACAATCTTATCTTTGTTGCTGCTTACTTAATTTCTTTGAATCACCAACAATACCAGCACCGTCACTACCTACTAGTAGTGCATTCAGAACGCACTTTTGTGCTGCACAAATACCTTTTTATATTGTAACATTTAAGTGAGCGCAAAGCTACAATTTATGTGGGTATCATGTGTTCAAGAGTTGTCTTATTGACATGCTCTTATGCAATTCAATTATAAAATTACTGTAGAATTAGAGAAACAAATACAAATTCCTAAAGTGTAAAAATATTTATTCAGTTGCTTCAGATTTAGGGGGCCATAAAAAAATGTTAGATAAATGCAACAAAAATAAAACTTAAAAAAAAAAGTAGAAGGATGTAGTTTTTTTTTATTTTATGAATTTATAGAAGAAGAATGAATATATCTCCATTTTTTAAGAGTTCTAGTTCAAAATGTTTAATTAGAATTAAAAACATATCTTTTTTGAACTAAAGCTTTTACAGAAATTTTTTATATAATCAGTAATCGATTGTTCTATATAATTTAATTTTATTATATTATGAGTTATTGTCCTATTTCTGTAACCCATTAAACTCAACTTCACAGAGATTTCAGAGACGATTTTAAAATTAAAATAAGGATGATTAAGGATGAAAGTTGGTAAGGAAAACCTTTTAAGAAAAGGTATTCTGAGACAACACCAAATATTGAATTTACAAAAAATAATCTTAAAACAGCATTTACAAAACGGTTTAATATGCAGTTTGCATATTAAACAAATGATAGGTTAGGGTGAAACTGACAATTTGTTCTGCAGAAAAATCGGCTCACTTAGGTTTAGAGAATTAGGCCCATTGTGATATTGAAAGGTTAAAAAATAAAACTTTATGTTATATTAGTTTATTTAAAATCTATGCATTATGTGTTATTCTTAGCCAAAATTGATATATTGTTATTGATATATTTAAAAAAAAATGCTATGGTTCAATAAATTTTGTATTTTAAATATTTAACTGATTTAAGAAAGAATTAAAACAGTAAAACTATGCTTTTAATTTATTTTTAAATCTTATCAAAACTTTTTATTATGCCAAAAAATTTTATTTCACAATAAATATTACGAAAAATTTTTTTTCAAAATCTTTGAAAAAGTGTAGGGTCACAGGTTATGCCCCACGATTTTTATACTGTTAAAGTTTAAGTTTTTTTTGGGATATTTGCTTAAAAACTAAAAATTATAGAAAATACGCTTTTTAAAATTATTCATTCAGTTTTGTTAAGATTTATATAAAAGATTGAAATATTTATTTGAATATTTTTTGTTTGGATTTCTAATTTAATTTGAGTAGATATGAACTGACATGGTCTTTAGATCAAAAGAGCAAAGAGTTAGGTATGTACCAAAATTTTGAGAATATTGGGAAAGTTTTTCTCGTAATTTCATGTTATCTGTTTAAGCAGGTCATAATGTTTTCGGATTGGCTTAATTTAGTAATCTCAAATAAAAAATTAGTAAAGTATAGTATTAGTAATAACTATTGAAGGCGAAAGTATGTTGCAAATTACAAGCTTTGCGGATTTTTTTAATGAACCGAACTATACTTCTACAGCTTTGAAGGATTTTTCCATGATAAATACTAAGAGTATAGAACAATATATTATTTACTTTTATATTACTTATAAAATATTTTATATTTTATTATATTATAGAATATACTAAGAGATAATAGTTGTCTATCTATAGTCTATTTAAAATTGAACCTCATTTAACACTATTATTCTAATTACTTTTTAATGAAATTTTGTTCAAATAAATGAATAATAAAACTGAGTCTTTTAAGATTGGAATAAATAGTACATAACTCTTAGATGTCTACCAGTTTCAATAGTTTCATGACTCATACCTTCTGATTGATATATTGTACAATTGTACTTATTGTTGTTTTATAACATTGCACTTTTAAGCAAAAACTTTTTTATCAAAAAATTACCCAAAAAACTGTTTCAATTTCGAAGAATTTATTCAAAATACTTTTTTTTACTCATAATAACATAATTAGTCTTATACCATGTAGTTTCCCTTTCCCATTTTTTAAGATGAAGATGAGTCATGTAAATGCAGTACTTTTCTTTTTGCTGAAAAATAACCCGTTTAAAACCAATCTGAACCATATCAGATAGTGCAACTAAATTTTGTAAATAGTGTTTTCCATTTTTAAGGGTTTCGTTTGAAATTAACTATTTTTTCGGATCCTTTCCGTTAGCTTTTAACTTAAAAGTACTGTATGTTTACTAGCACATCAAGTGAATTATATAAAAATGTATAAATTTCTAACCTGTGACGACATCGTACAGTTCCATTTTATTTTACCTTCAATTAAAAACACTAAATCTTCTCTTTCCACTAGTTGTGATCTATTATGGTTCAGGAGTTTGGGGATTGAGTATTAATTATGTTGAAAGAAATTGTGTGAAAATATATTAAGATTTGTGAATAGATGATTTTTCTTTCAATATTGTTTGTAATCATATTTTGATTTTATCTAATGATTTTTAATGCTCTTTTCTTATATTAAATTCTTTAATGAATACATTTGAAAGAATTTGAAAACTTATAACTGTCTGTGAGAATATTGACTTTTGGTATTCTTTTTGGACTCGTCGCTGTTAATCGCTGTGGGGGCGATATTATGACACTGTACGCTCTCTTTAAACATAGGGTTAACTCCTTGGGATATATAAATTAATTTCTCAATATTTATCGCTATATTCATATAACTAGTTACCGAAATGGGTTAATATTTCTTCCATTCTCATCAAATAATCGGGACTAAATAACGACCATTAAAATATTTTTCACTCCGCGCGGGTGTTTGTCAGTGTTAGGCTATGGGAGTTTAAGCACATATTATCCGCTATGAGAGCTTGAGCACATATTCAGTCACTGTCCGGTTCTTTTCAGACATAGCGTTACCTTCTTGGGAGATTTGAACATGGAGGAATTGGCAGAACACAGTTGACCAAACATCAATTGGAAACCAGATAGTTCCGGTAGAGGGTATTGAGAAAATGCGAGAAAAATTTTCTCTATGATATCACAAATGGCTTTTCGTAATACCTTTTATATAAGGATTGCATAAATGATAAACTAATAATAATAAGAAGAAATGTTTTTAAATTTAAGCGAAAAAAATATGGTTAAAATGATGTAATGATGGACCTGTTAAATAAATTCAATTGGAACTAAAATTGGTCACTAACAATAATGCGTAATAAACCTATTCAATGTCAATTGTAACAAATTTCTGTTTATCAATAAGATTGAGAGTAACAACTCTATTGTTGTTGTTGTGGCCCAATAAGGAGAAACCTTTTTAGTTTAGATTCCTCATTAATATGTAATGAATATTGAGCGGAAGCTCGAGCACGAATGGCATCAAAACGTAGAATATATTGCTATTGGTCTTCCAACTGCTCTTTGAAGAACTTTATCGAGGTCTATGATTTTGGTGCAAAATTTATTTCGTGAAATTTATTTATTATAGACCAGGCCTGTCCACATCAGATGAGATCGCGGGTCAATACAAATACATACGATCATAGTTGTTTTCGACAAAAATAAAAATACGGTTATAATGTTAATTTTATTTTTATTAATTCATCAATTTAAATTAATTTGTTTGGTAAACCATAAAATAATGTAGTTTTTCCATTACATCAAAAGAAAATTTGGGTAATTGTAGTAGATTAAAAACATACCACGGGACGCACAAACATTAGCTGCGGGCCGCATGTATTCCGCGGGCCGTGCTTTGGACAGCCCTGCTATATACCATATGTGTTCCATACTAAAAACTTTTTGATTTGTTGCAGTTTTTATTGAAATATAGTGCTGTTTTTCCATACGATTCAAGAGTTTCTTATTATTCAATAATATTGTATTAATTATTTACCTTATTAGCAAATTTTATAATTCCAGATGCTGAAATGATTTCAATTACATAGAAATGTGTTGTATTGATACAAGAGCAATTATAATTTCTATTGTAAAATTCTTTAACGTTAAATAAATTTAAATAAAATAATTAATTACTGATTGAAAAACAATTGTAAACAAAATAAAATTATAAATAATTAAAATTTCAAATGCATTGTAAGGAAAATAAAAATTTCTGATGCCTTTAAATTTTTTTGCAATAGCTTCGGTGTTTGTTGTTGGAATTTAAATTTTTAATTGCTTTGTTGCAATATTTTTCATACTTGTTCATGTAATGAATATTTTATTATATTTAATTCATTTACTCATTTTTTTACATTATTTTGAATTTCATAGAAACATAGACTAGACGTAAAATGCGATTAAATACTCTGCCTGCACTCCTAGTCTTTTGTGTGAATTTCTATTGGAATTTATTGCAAATGCGCTTGCAAAATCTGATGATTTTGGGGTAATTTTGGGTCATCGGTTTTACTAAATTCTTCACAATTTCGAAATATTGTTCGGCTCAGTGGTTTTGTGGGTTAGCTATTATCGTCTGCTGTCATACTTTATGCCTACACCCACTTTGAACTATAAGCACAACCATAATGAATGCGTCTAGTATTTAGTGAACATTTCGTAATGAAATAGTTAAGTGAAGTGGAGTGCATTTTATAAATCGAGACGACTGAATAGAATTTTCCAACACAAATACTTACACACTATCTACTCGTTTTAACAAGAGTCAGGAACACATCATCAATCATATTCACACTGACATATAAGTTACATCTGTAAACTATATTATAAATTCCTTCATGTCGATGCAATGGTGCATTAGAGTCTCCGTGTGTATGTATGGGTGGATATGCTAGTATTATGACTATGACTTTGTTTTTGTGTATCTTAAAGTTTGTTTAAACAAACTTGACTGCGAGAAGAAGAAAAATTCTTTATAAACAAAAGTCTCTTTGTTTTTGTATTTTCTGCTGCTTTTGAGTGGAGTTTCCTTGCGGTTCTAGCATGGAACAGATATCTTTTTTAATGGGAATACATAATTTTTATTTCATATCAATGCTTATTCATTAATTTTGTTATTCTTCTGCTATTCAGTCATTCATAAATTTACTTGATTATAAACTTTTTCATTTCAATTCTGTCATAGCAGTTTGTCATATTATTCTTGGTATTCATTTTGGTATACAAATCGCGGTATCAGTTGAAATTAAACAAAACTTTCATACATACTTCAGCAAAAAGTTCCCAACTTGCACTTAACGCATTTAGGTTGCTGTGTAATGCACCGATGGATGGTATGTCTCATTAAAAATTCTCCAAAATCTGTGGTGTAAATAAATGATGTTAATGTTGACGTAAGTGATAATATTTATGCAACTTAATCATCGTTTTGCTTCAAGTAGCTTCCTCTGTGTCTCATAAATACAGTCATAAACATAAAGTGTGTTGATTCTTT
>NC_051847.1:89399328-89462675 GCF_002237135.1 Teleopsis dalmanni | reverse complement strand
ACTTTTGTATCTTCCATTTTTCAACTCAGAAAAGAGACTGACTTAATATAAATTAGTATTAGAGAAAGTAAATCACTCTAAAATTTAGCTCGCAGCAGATATAATCAGTAGTCTTGGAAAATATTCCTTATATTTAATTATTGGTAAATAATTTTTTTTTTGAGACTGCAAGTACCAAGGGTTTAACTCGTGGCGTGTGAAATTTGAGCCAGTGTTCATTAGTCAACTGATCCAAAGCCACACTTAAGTTGTTCGAACTTGGAGTTTTTTTTAGTTAGAAAGTTTATTAACAAATTCACTTTCTGTGTTAAATTAGAACGAAATTATAAACCAGCTGTAGAATAACTGAATTAACTAATTAAGCTAAAAAAGAATTTTTTCATTTTTTCAAAAGTAGTTTGGTAATTTTAATATTCAACGCTTTATTTTTTTCTTAAAAAAAAATCCATTTACATACTGTGTAGTCATTTATTTTCAATGCAGTACCATTGTGGCTCTATTAATTATTGCAAACTTTTTCAGATCCGTACCGGGTCTGTTTGCTTTATTCCATATATTGCAATGGTTATAATTTCCATATATCGTAACGTATTGTACTGTTACACATCTGTTTGAACATACCTTTTATTTAAGTAGTATATTATTCAAAAATTATTTTTACTATCATTTATTACAAAAAATTTTGTTTTCGCTATTTTTAAATACTTTTAGAATATATATTTTTTTTTTATCAAAAAGTAATAACTTCTAATTACAATATTTTTTTTAGAATTTTTGAATTTTTATAAGTAAAAATTAGCAATTTTTCTTAGTATATTTTTGTATATATGCAAAAAAATTGTTTACTGTTGTTTGTTTAATTAAAACACAGCAAGAAAAAGTGGATGACTTTAGCACTGATTCTTCTTCGCTCAATATTGAAGACGATGCAGTCAATGTTGTTGATATACTTACAACAACAATAACAACACCATCAACAGAAAGTACTACAAAAACAATAACAACTGAAAAAGCACCGACAATAATAGATGAATTGGGAATACTTTCGCCATCCATCCATCCACCCCATAATACTGCTGATGTTCTAGAATTTGAAGGCAATAAGGTGAAAATCACTGCCAACCAATAAGCAGACAGACATTAAAATACAATAAAATAATTTCTTTCTATTAATAATATTGATGCAAATGAATTGTGTGCGATACGAGCATGTGTAAAGTGATTTTTTGCACCTTTTATTTTAGCAATCCGCAATGCCAGAACGTTGTTGCCCAAGACCTCGTAATCACACCTAATTCCATTATCCATACATTGCCTAGATTTTGTCTTGTATGATTTATATTTTGTATACCAATATTCTACTCCTCTAAATATATTATATATACAATGTAAAAAGAATAAGAAAATAAGTAAAAACACACTTTCTTTCTTTCTTTTTTATACTTTGCCCATATTAAAAACAAAATTGCATTTGTCCATCACATACATATTCATACTTGCACTATAGATTTTGTGTTGCTAAATGGATTTTGTTATGCTTGTTCACTTTTTCACTTTTGTACACATTTTTTTAGTAATTATATATATAATATATGTATTTCTTTATGTGTCCATTTGAATTACTTTTTATTAAATTGTCAACACTTCAAGTTTTTATAGCATGTTTCTAATATTTCTTAATTTAATTACAAACATTGTCATTTTAATTAAAATATTTTTATTATAAATAATATAGAATGAATTAGAAGCTACTTCCTTGTCACCCAATCCGGAAGAAGTGAACGCCAGCCATGCAGTGGTAAATATATTCAATATTTTGTTAATAAATATACTTAATATCTCATTTTAGAGTTCATCTACACCCAAAACAGTTGATATTAATGAATCTGGCACATCATCTTCATCACCGTCGTCGTCGTCGTCTAGTACACAATTGGGCACCACTCCTACATCTGCAATGACTGACACAACATCTCCTGCAACATCATCCACAGAATATATCGAACCTAAAGTGGAAAATTCACCACCTATGATTAGAACACGTTTGCCGAAGTATGCTGTGACTTCAGGAAAATCTTTCGTTTTTACAATTTCTGACGATACATTCTACGATAGTGAAGATTTTACCAATTTACGTTTAGAACTTACAGACAAAGATGGTCATGAGTTGAGACCTTCATCTTGGCTACAATTCAATGCTGAAACGCGAGAACTTTATGGATTGTAAGTTAAAATTTATATAGTAGTGATTGTCACAATAAAATAGTGGCTCGCTCATATAGTCCTTCTTTTAAATGCATTATGCATTATCATAAGTTTCGATTTTCTGGTGCAAATACCAGATTTTTGAAATAAGTGGTTAGTAAGTTTCAGTTGTGGTTTTTGATAAATGTCACAGAGTCAGATTCGTCTGTGTTCTAAGTACAATTTGTATGTTTATACAATTTTTTAAATTGAAAGAATTACTGCTTTTATTATGTAGTGAAAAACTATAGTACATCATTATAAGAAGATATGTGTTCATCTATTTAGATTTTTTTGAGAAAATGGATTATGTGGTTATAAATTGGAACCGATTTTGAGAACCTGCAACGCTCAATTTTGTGCGAATGTCAGAATCCTGAAATAAGTGGTTAGCAACTATCAGTTGTTGATTTTGATAAATGCCACTGAACTAGACACGGTTGTGATTGGAAAGTTAAATATAACAGTTTTGTCTGTTTATTGATTTTTTTTATAATATAGGAATTACTAGCTTTGTTTTAAAATTTAGTACGTCAATAAGACATATTTTTGAATCCTAATTGTACATATATAAAAAATATACAGTATAGTATATTTATATTTATTAACATAAAATATTCTGTTATATCATATATAAGAAACAAAAAATTAATAGCACATATAACTTATTTTAAACATATATTTATCTATGTTGTTTATAAGATTGATAAAGTTTTATAGGTATATTTAAAAATGGCAGACTTTTTTAATTTAAAAAATATGTATAAAATCCTTTAAAAATACAAAAGAAAATGTTTTGTTGCCACAAATCTCGCTATTAAAGTCACTCTGTGGCTAAGTATATTGTTTTTTAAATTCTATATATGGGTTGTCCAATAGAACTATTTTCGTACACTTTTATAATGGAATGTAACAATCTTGCCAGGCCTGGACATTTGCAAAGGAAGTGTTCAGTTGTTTTTTACTCTGCATTGTTGCAGGTTTGAATAGTAGTTTCGATTAGTGAATATTGATATGAATGTGTTCATTCTGCAATATATTTAACATATAATTTATTACTCTTTGCAGACCTCTCGAAGACGCAGTATCTAAATATCAATATCGTTTATCTGCAACAGATTCGGGCAATGAATCAGTTACTGAAATGGTTGAAATGTCCGTGCAACAACATCGTGGAGTACGCAGCGTAAATCACGAAATTAATATTGCTCTTAATATTAATGTAGAAAATGCAAACAGTGTGGATTGGAAAATAAAGTTAATTAAATGTAAGTTAAAAATTTCTTATTGAAAAGTGAAAATTAATTTATAAATATTTTCATTTAGCTATTGCTACTACACTGGATGATAGCTCAACAAATTCCATTGTAGTGCGAGAAATACGTCAAACACCTACGGATCCTCATACTGCAACATTTGTCTATTTTAATGAAACTTTACCAACAAATGAATGTCCTGAGACTGAGTTTAACAATTTGATAAAACGTTTGGATGCTACTCGATTAAACGATTTAGTTTATCCTAAACTAAGTGTAAAATCTATAACTGGACAATTAATTGGAGCTTGTGAAAAGCAACAAATTTCGAAAAATAAATCAGTAACACATATAACTAAAAACTCACCACCTATGCCACGTAACCAAGTAGATCGTGTAAATGCTACAGTTGGACATTTACTTGTATATAAAGTTCCAAGTGATACCTTCTACGATCCAAATGATAATGAGCTAACACTTACGTTAAGAACAAAAGATAATAAAGAGTTAGGTGCAAGACATTGGTTGCAGTTTGATTCAAAAAATCAAGAATTTTATGGTATTCCTAAAAGTGGCGACATTGGTTCTGAAGAGTATTTATTAGTAGCTGAAGATAGTGGTGGTTTGAGTGCTACAGACGCGCTAGTTGTAGTTGTTAGCCATGCAATAAAAAAAGAATTTACTGTGTATTTTAAAGCACATTTAGCTATACGCCATGAACAGTTTAATGCTGATTTACAGCGCAAATTTGTTGAACGAATTTCGCAGTTATTCGGTGACCATACTACACAGAATATACAAATTCGATCTGTAACAACTCAACATGTTTCTGACAGTACAATTGTAAACTTTTATAATACAAGTTTATATAAATCGCATAATCGCTGCTCAGAAGAAGATATCGAAGCAGCACGTAATGTCTACTTAGTGCAAGAACATGTAGTTCACAATCGTGTAAAGAAGGTGTTTGGTCCAGAATTGAATTTAACAGATATGCAAGTTAATAACATGGTTTCATGTCATCGTAAGTTCATACCGAAGAACAAAATATCTGTGGCGCACGTATCTTGTAAGCACAATAACACATTTTCACATTGGTACACCTTAACAAGTTTCTTTGAATGAGTTATTCATGTGATAATGTGTTCTTGTGTTTGCAAGGTTTGTGCTAAGCATATTTTATAAATTATTTAATAAATAAATTTGTTTTATTTGCAGCAGACCTTGAAATACCACATCGTGAATTCATACCTACAAAGACTGAGGAACCAAGTCTTAAATCATCATTTGCTGACCATTACATGTACTCAGTCATTCTACCAGCTGTTATAATCATTTCCATGATTTTGATTGCTGCACTTGTAGCGTTGTGTCTGCACCGACGACGTCACAAAAGTGGTAAAATGGAACTAGGTATGATATTATAAAAAGTATTTATTAAATTAAAATTATATCTTTTTAAATGCTTGTATCCTTTACAATTATTAACAAAACACTTTTTTATGTTAAGGTGATGAAGAAGAACGAAAATCGTTTAAAACTAGGGGCATACCAGTTATATTTCAAGATGAATTAGATGAAAAACCAGAAATCGGCAACAAAAGTCCTATTATTTTAAAAGATGAAAAGCCACCATTGTTACCGCCATCTTATAATACATCAAACATGAATGGTAAATATTGAGAGTAAAATTTTTATAAATTTTTTTTGTTAAAGATATAGATACAAATCTATATACACCAGTAAAAGAAATTTACATCATGCATGCATATAAATATAAGTCACAAATTTTTACAGATAATAATAATATTCACATAATAACTAATAAGTACCTTGAATCAGGGTTTGAATTGCTGAAATAAATAAAATTCACAGCAATTTAAACTCTGCCTTTGTTCTAGTATAAAAAATCCCTATCGGATATTTATAGAATTAGCGAAAATCAAATAATCGTCGAAGTGTTAGTGACATTTACACTGACAATATATATAAAGAATATAAATTAAATTAAACATATAAGAAACTTTTAATTTAAAAATCTACAATAAAACTATATTAAATTAATTGATTAAGTTATTAATATATTGCAAAACATCTTAGTAATCAAAAAATTACTCGGACTAAAATTCTGCTGGAGTAATTGAGCCAAGTTGGTCTTCAATTCATGCTATGAACTATATACTCTTATTGAGAATTTATATTATAATTATAAATTTTTAATTATTATTTAAATTAGTTATAAATATTTTTTTGTCATTTATGATTTTATTCGATCTTAAATCACGAAATTGAGGCATGATTTCAATTTATCGGGAACGAATATATGATAAATGTTAAAACAAAGACATGCCTGTTTGTGTAGCCCCTTACATGAGTGCTGAATGGCTCTTGATCATCAAGTGCGAGGAGTTGTAAATTTAAACTTCAAACGCATATTGCATGTTGACAATCCTCTTGCAGAATATAAAATATTTCTTGTAAAAGAACTTAATCAATTAGTGTCCAACTGCTGTATCTTCTTACGTGCCACACAGTTGGACATCCCAATGACATCATATTTAGTAGAGTCCTGCCTGCAAGATGCATTCGTCGATTTCTTTCTTCATATCATGGATATATCGATGCCTATTGTAGCGGAGCAAACATCAGTGAATTCGATAATAAACAAGAACTAATAGCTCTCCACACATATACAGTATTCTCTTCAAGATTTCGGTTGCACTGCAACAAAGCTCTCAATAGCCCCCACTTAATATCTCTCATGAAGACCTTCCCTATAGAGCAAGATAAACAACAACTTGTCGCGCATAATTACGTTAATTCCCAATGAGTGTCCTAACTGCAGGGTTACCTACACGATGTTGCCTGTCTGTTTTCCGCCCGAATGCACACATAAACTTAAGCTCAATCGACCGTTAGACCCGCCCTATAGAAGTGGTGTCTTCGCCTTGGTCTTGGTTAACTTCAAATTAAATCTCACACATCCTTTAATCCAATCTGATTACTAAATAATCCCTCTCCACTAACATTTGTACAACCTACCCACATCCTAACTCATCTGTATTTCTTTATAATTGCACTCATGTTGTAAATCCTTTCGGGTTACAATAAAACCATTTGACAACGGATTTTAATAGAGACAACAACATTGAGCAATTTTTTCTACCAATAAATTGACGTGTTATTGACACTCTTTTTTGTAATTATTTTAAAAGTGCTGGTGGCGTGTGCAGAGTTTTTTACAATGTGATAAAAGTAAAAGGTTTGCATCTTAAATCTTGATATCTCCAAAAGAAGTTTTACCGGTAGTTAGCATAGTGGATAAAGTTCTACAAAATAGATATAGCTAAATAGCTGAAGGCTTTATCGGTAGTTAGCATAGTGGATAAAGTTGCACAAAGTAGCTGAATCTATTTAAATTTGTTGTTAAATGAGCGTGGTCGGGAAAGGGGAAGCGCCAAATTAATTATTTGCTTTACTCGTATTTATCTGGTATATTAGTTTTATGTATGTTAATAGTTTTAATGTACATATATATCCTATTAGAATTATAATATCTAGTTTTTCCATAAATATGTGTATATACTATAGTTTCCAATTTAATTAGAGCAGATTAAAGCTTTTGAGTATTTTGATGTTTGTTATTTTTGGTGTTATACGTATTGTATAATAAAAATATTAAAATGAAATAAAACTTGCCTATCTTCGAGCAATTCAAATATTTTAAAATAATTAAATTTTTCGATTGAAGTCGTCGAATACTCGAGGGAATTCGTTTGAATTCGTTTAAACTTGAGCTGCTCAAACATCGTAATACTCGAACACTTTAAAGCAGTGATGTATATACACCTACATAGATATTTCCATATTTTAATATATTTTTGAATATTTTTAGGAGATAATGATGTTGACGAATACGTACCACCGCCAGCTGT
The DNA here is from genome assembly GCF_002237135.1 of Teleopsis dalmanni. Lineage (NCBI taxonomy): Eukaryota > Metazoa > Arthropoda > Insecta > Diptera > Diopsidae > Teleopsis > Teleopsis dalmanni. Next base: position 89,455,240 of record NC_051847.1, on the reverse strand, counting down.
TGTTGTAGGTGGCCGGGAGGCCCGAGGGAAATCACCAGCCACACCATCATACAGAAAACCCCCACCATATGTTTCGCCATAAAAAGTGTCAAAATATTATTATAAATGGAAAACAACTTTAATCAACTTTACTTAACTGAAGCAAATATTTAAACTCACTTTATTTCACTACTTAAACAAATTTTGTATGAGAGAAAATTAAATATATTAAAGTTACAAATAACAATTCTAAATTATCGACAAAACAATATTAAACGTAAAAAATGGTATCTCAATGCCAAATATATATATACATATAACTATAAGGAAATGAAATTTTCCCCACGCATCTCTAAAAACAAAATAAATCTAATGTAATTTAATAACAATCATAGTTTTCGCAACTAAAAAACCAACGGAAAGGTAATTCATGGGAAGCCTAAATTAGTGTTTAAAGTGAAATAAGAAGAAAGTCTTGTTTTTTTATTTATTTTTGTGAAGTTAATCAATTGTTTTATGTATTAATTTGCAAAACAAAGAAGTATAATTTTTATTAAAATTTCTTTTATGCATATTTATTGTAATTAAGCTTAATTAAGAAAAGAGAGTTAAACTAATAAAATATACGTCTTGTAAGCTAAGCAGCTTTAAAAATGAAAATAAATCAGTCCCCTCCCAATTTTAGTAGTAAGAATTAAAATTTATACACATATATTTTTATTATTATGATTATGATTAATATTATTATTATTACTATTCTTATTTTTTGCGTAGGTTAAGGCGGTATGTTTTTATACGAAATTAAATTATTTAAAACTATGTTAAACACTCGATAAAAATGCATTTGTAACTAATTTTTAACTAATTGTGTATCTCGTATTTATAGTTTTTTTAATATTATTTGACTTGATATTAAATATTTTATAAATTGACTACAAACTTAAAACTTTTAACTTCAGTTAGCTTGTTTTTAAATAGTTCACTTAGGTTAAATATTTTTGTCGGTATTAAATTTGCCATATTTTCATACAAAACATGAAGGAAAGTATTTAATTAATTGTATTTCATAGAGACCAACCGTGCTTCCCTGTTACTGTATTTTTGTATTAATAAAAATAAACTTTTTTATATCGAAATAAATAATAACATAAAATTTGTAGGAGTTTGTAAGTTTTTATTGAACTTTTGTAATTGTTTTTTTGTTCTATAAGCATAAAGAAAAAGTCAATCAAAACCATTTTCGTCACAATTGTTATTTTCTATATGTACTCATTTATCATTACCAACATTTTTAATATTTTTATATTTATACAAGAAAGAATGCAATAAAGTATTTTTAAGCTGTGGTGTGTTTTAAATAAATAAATATACTGCGCTATTTAATATTACTAGAAAAAAAAACTGTTATAACTTCTGCAACAAATAAATAACTGAAAACAAAATAATGACTTTCGAATTTAGTGTTTAACTTGTATGTAACATTAGCACATAGTTAGTATAATGTTGTCTAAATGACTCTAAAATGATTATGGTAAATAAACTCATTAGTATGCAGCAGTATATTTATTAAGTTTAAAGTTAAAATATCAATAAATAATTATAAATTAAATAACAAAATTGGAAGCCATTGCAATAGTAGTTCGAACACAGCTTTTAAATCGCACACCCAAAACACAAAATTTTAAACTTGTAGTGTAGTTTTAAGTATTTAATAAACAAAAAAAATTGTATTGTAATAAATAAAAATGCGTGCTTTGCATAAATTTACAATTAATATTAATTTGTATGCACATATGCAGTGATTATCACACTGTAACGTGCTACCTAATTTGTACTTACAAATGCATGAATTCATAAACTAATTAAAAATACTTCATAATTTTCAATTTTACTGCCTAGAGCACATTTTTTATAATTGCACAAATACGTGCATTGAATATATAATTTTATAGGCTCATATAATATATTTGCATATGTAAAAGTAATATTAATAATCAAAATACATCAAAAGAATTGTAAATTTAAGTTTCATGGAATATTTATAAAATTACAAAACAAAAAAAAATATTTTCTATAATGTAATGATGCAAATAATTTTTAACTTTAACTGAAGTTATATTTATAAAATTTAAAACAACAACAAAAAAACCGAATAAAAACAAAAAAATGCCAAAGATAAATAATTTTTTTTAATTTTTTTCAATATTAGTATCATATAATTTCTTAAGTTATCGTTATTTCTTTATTTTTATACTATGTATATGAATTTCTAAAAAAATATTGGTTTAAACTATTTTTAATTTCATAATTTTTAATTTTTTAATTTTTATATTAAAATTAGTATTATACAAGTATCAACTGTAATCATATAATTATTATTGTGATCATTGCAACTATTAGTGGATTTAAATATCTGAATTTTTATATATATTTTTTTTATATTAACTCTTAGTCATTCATATTTATCTTTTACTTATATTAAAATTTGTATCATATATGTATTAATTATACAAATATTATTAAATCTAAGAACATAACTATAGATGGATATAAATATCTTTAAAAATAAAGTTATTTGTCATACTAACGTCATATATATTTTTATTATATATTTAGTTTTATTATATACTTGTTTTTATTATATATTTATTTTTCTTATATATTTATTTTTATTATATATTTAATTTTATTATATATTTATTTTTATTATATATTTATTTTTATTATATGTTTACTTTTATTATCTATTTATTTTTATTTTTCTATTTATTTTTGTAAATTTATTTATTATATTTTATTAATGATGAAGTTTAATAAATGTTTTTATAACTAATAGATTTATGAGCAAATTTTATTTATAAATTTTTTAACGGGATTATTGTACAATTGTTTAAAAATTACACAATTTAAAATTAATTTTTAAAATTAAAAATTAAATTATTAATAAAATTAAATTAATTATAAAAAAAAATATTTTATTGTCACCAATATTTTCACTATAGCCTATAGTCATCTTCAGGGTACTGTACTTTAAGAAAATAATTTAAAAAGTTGTGTATTATTTAAACAATTGACTTAGTTCATTCAAAAATATGTAATTATCTTTCTAATAATTTTAATCTTTTTTAATGTTAAATATGGATCTCAAATGTTAGGGCGGTATATTTAAATTATCTTTTAATATAATTATTATTTAGAAAAATAAATTGCAACAAAAAAATTTATTATATTTAATCAATTGAAATTTTTTTGACCATTCAGCTCTGAAAGTCCTAATTTTAAAGTTTTTCTATTAGTTTGAATTTTTACAAAAAAAAAGGAATGAATTGTTTAAGTATCGGAGGCTTTATATTTTGTAAATATTTTAAACTATTTGGTTATTATATGTAAACAATTGTAATTCAAATTTCGCTTTAATTAGATCATTATTAGACGTCATTTAAGCACATGTTTCATTTCTCAATATATGTTAGTATTATAATACATATCATTCCCCAGTACAATGTTTAGTTACATCTGACCAACAACTTTTTCATAATGAAACTATCACTGATTTCTTTAGAGCGCTGTTTTTTAATTTCTGATTTATATTTGGAAAACTCAATAATTATTTCAATAAATTAATTTTTATCTAATTTTTAATAATATTTTTTTTTGTAAAATATAATTTTTCTAAATTATTAGCCGATAAGTTTAAAAAATTTATTTTTAAATTTTAATTGAATTATAATATTTATTTTATTAAAATTTAATTTCTTCTTATTTTATTTGCAATGAGAACTTATATTGATATTATATTAATATTTTTTTTTAATCAATATTTTTTGAGTAACAGTTCCGTCCATCTTATGCGAAATAAAATGACAGGAGTTATTTAATAAATTAATAATAACATTCTTTTTTAATTTTTTGTTTTTAAGTAAACTAGTTTAAATTAAATTATATCTTTATTCTATGATATAAACTAGTTTTATTTCTATAAGTTATAAAATAAATTTTTTTTAATAAATTTTGATACAAATGTAATTTTTTTTCTGTTTTTTTGAATGGAATTTATTATTTTGCTTCAGTTCTCTATCTTTAAACATGTTTCGATTAAAATAAAAATCTACTAAGGTCAGTAGTCGACACCATTTATTTAATTCTTACACCATTTAATATATTTTTGTTAGGTCTCACTTGCCCTATTTGTTTTGATAATCTTAGCCTGTTTTCAAGTCACCAATTCAAAATGAATAAAATTTTTATTAATTAAATTTTTAATCAAAATTAAATTAAATAGTTTGAGTTTGATTGTATTTTTATACTTACAATTATAGATATGTGAAAAACTGTACTTATTGCTATACCTTTGTGAAGTTAATTGAGATAGTGTAAACGTACTGTAATTTATTATCTTATAATTTTGAGATATAAATATCGTAATTAAATAAAATTGAGCTAAGATGTACTAACTTCATTGGAATCACCTTTAATTTGATGGTATTTTTGCAAACTAAAGAAAAGCATGCTATTTTAAATGACAATATTTAATTATTATCTAATTTTTATTGTCTATATTATAATATATATTTTATAGATTTATCTATATCTATTTAAATCACTATCTTTTTATTTGCTTTATAAACAAAATTGCGTTTGCATTATCCATCTAAACTTCCATCTCTCTTATTTTTAATTCAGGTAATTTTACTACACTTAAAAGATGTTTAATTAAATGGCAATATGGCATTTTTCTTTAGTAGATCTCGTGAAGACTCTATATATATCTCATCATTTCCTTAGCGCATTATATATTTCTTAAGTTCGTTAAAATTATATATATTGAAGAAAACAAAAATTATGGTTTTTTTCTTTCAATAATTCGTTTTTACAATAACAAAAATTGTGTACATAAGTATTATTTGTATGTACACTATTTAAATTGAAATTTTTTCAACATTAAGGCTTGAATTCATTTATATGAATATTCCAATATGTAATACAAGATATACAGATAAAATATCCGCCCTCTAATATAATGAAATAAAATTAAAAGTTATGGATTTGACAAAAAATATATACTAAAAAATACTATATAATACTAAGTTTAATATATTTAAATAATTTTTTACAATTTTCAAATCCTTAATGGTATTTTTAAGTTTAATTCAAGTTTATAAATATTTTTTTACATATTTTCAAAAGGGCTAATATATCAAATTTTTAAATAATACACAACTTTTTAAACTTTTTTCAGTTAATATAATATTAAAAAATTATATTGTATTGTTCCCAAGATTTCGACTATAGTCTATAGTCATGTTCAGGTTATGAAATATATATAAATATATATTTATTTAAAAGAATTTAAAAATTTATTTATTATTCAAACAATTGACTAATTAGCACGTTTAAAAATATGTGAATAAAATTTGATCATATATATTAAAATTATTCAAAATATTTTATTTAAAAAAAAAAATAATTTTATTTGTTTTAATGGTGCGATTTAGGTTTTTGTTTTATATTGCATTACTTTAAATAAAAAAAATATATAAAAATATTTATTTTATTTGTTAATTTTAAACAAAAATTATACAGTTTAATTATTTATAACAAATATTTTGGTTTAAAATAACTTTATGACTTTATTTTTAATTGGTCAATAAAAGGCTGAAAAATAAAAGCTTAAAAGATTAATAAATTAAAAGCTTATAGATTAGTTTTTATTTTTAATTCATTTCGACTTTTTTCCACCAAATTAAAATGATTAAAAAGTGAATTCACAACTACTCTAAGTTAAATGTTTTAAGGTATATACTCGTATATATACATTTTTTAAATTAAAGTAATATACTTTTAAGTTCGATTTTAAGTTTAGATATACATATATTATGTTATTTTTAAATACAGGAATATGTATGTTTTTTTTTTGAATTTAGGCCGTTTTATGTTTTTTATATTATTTTATATAGTAGTAGTACTATTACCTTTATTTTTACTTCATTTTAAATTTGTTTATTTATAACAATTATATTATATATATAAAGCTTACAGCTATGTCATTTTAGCCGTCTGCCTTTATATATATATATATATATATATACTTTATTTATTAATAATTCGGTCTAAAATAAATGATTATATATATATATATATTTTTTTTTTTTTTTGTTTGAAGTAATAAATTTTTAAGTTTAATTTAAGTTTATATATATGTTTTACATAATTAAAGTATTTGTTTTGTTGATTTTTTATTTGTTTTTATTTTATTTTACTTTAGATGGATGACATTTAAATAAAAAAAATGTTATTTCATAATTCACGACAAAAATTATGCAGTTTATTTAATTATTCAGATATTTTGGTTTACAGAAAGTGCATCTATTTATGTATATTTTTTTTATTTAAAGTAATATAAAATAAAAAAACAACCTATGGTTCAGCAAAAAAACAAATAAATATAAACATTTATGGTTGATACCAATATTTGCAAAAATATAAAAAAAAATAAATTTATTTTTGTGATTAGTTTCATTTTAATTGATTTATTTTAGTGCAATTTTTTTTTATATTTTTATTATATATCTTATTCACATATCACACAAAAATAAACTACTTTTTCATATAAAAATTAAACAAAAAAAAAGAAGAAGAACGATTTAAATATATGCGCATATTTTGAACTTATTAACTTTAAATAAAAATAAATATATTATAGCTTATATAATTAAAATGAAATATAATGAAAATTTAACTATGAATGAAAACAAACGTTAATAATTAATAAATAGTTGTAAAATTATTTACATAGAAAAAGTCAACAATTGAACTAAAATTGATATATAATTGATGTTAATTAAAACTGCTTGCTGCCAATTAGCGCTTAACTGTCACTTGTTCGTTTGCCCCACTCAATCCCTAGCGCACGTACTTGCTGTCTGCTGTTTTATAGCGAAAATAAAACAGTTCTCACTGTAGTCGTATGAAACAAATATTAAATATAATGAAAGTAATCAATACAATAATTAACTGTAATTGAATGTAACTGATACCAGAAGGAATAATTTTTAATTGAATTTAAAGAGCAAATTAAAAATTAAATTAGTTAAGCGAATAAATCAAATTTAAAGGATATTGAGTAGAGGAAGCCACCACGCAGCTGCGTGTTGAGAAAAAATTGAATGTTTTTATATATATATCGAAAAGGCAATTTATATATATACATACATATAAATATATATCTATATACATATATATATCGTATCGTAATTAAATATAATGAAATACAAACAAACAAACAAATTGAATTATATATACAAAGGTTTTTTATGTATAAATTTAAATAATTATGAGTAAATGAAACTTAAAATATGTAACGTGAACTAAAACGATAAATTTGCAAATTTAAAAATACATAATAAACATTTATATTTTGATAATTAACAAATGGAATTTATTTTACTATTTAATTTTATTTCTAAGATACACCATTGAAGTTACAAAGTGAACATTTCCCTTGTCATTATGCTTCTCTACTCTATAAACAAGATACATTTTCAAAAAAATTCTTCCTGAAAGGAGATACCAGGTTTATAAGAAGACTCTTAATATTCTGAAACTATTAATACAAGGAAAGTGTAGTTTAGGTCTATATAATAAGACCAAAACTACCTTATAGCTTATTATCATATGGCAATGTTGCTCCATTCACCTTTAGAAACCTTTAAACTTATGAAAATATTGTATTAAGACATAGACTAAAAGCACCATGGTATTTTAGGAATAAAGTTTAAATGGTGCTCAACAAGGACTTGAGAGTCCTCGTATGAGAGTGTGCAAAAATATATCAAATACAGAGCCGTAAATTTGATTGATTTTGTGGATACATACACTATTTCAGAATTATGCTCTCTTAAAACAAATGGAATATATGTATATTCCGTCGGTGCTGGGCCTCCAGCTATACTTTTATAAAATCACCTTATTATCATATTAACTTATTATCATATTCCAATTGAACACTTGATACAATGGAACACCCAAGTGATTACAGACGCTATTGAGTAAAAGTGCTTTGACACTAACTCGCGTTTCATCAAGCAAAGAAGAAAATGATCAGATGTTGTTGTTCTTCATAGTTTATTATATTGTCTTATCATCATAAGATCCGATCATAAGATCCGAGTATTGAAACACCAGTTTGTTTTTTGATTCAGTCAAATTAGCATTCAAACTTAGAATGAAATTTAATAAACTACAAACTTCTATAAATCTTGGTTTTGATATTTATATAATTTTATATAAATAAATCACAACTTTTTAAATTCTTTTAAAAAATATATTTTATTGCCATCAACATTACGACTATAGTCTATAGTCATCTTCGGGGACTAGCAATACGTATTGTGTTCAAGAGTGATATTTAAAGATATATATCACTATGGACTAGCAATACGTATTGTGTTCAAGAGTGATGTTCAAAGATATATATCACTATGGACTAGCAATACGTATTGTGTTCAAGAGTGATATTCAAAGATTACGAAAATTGAGGTTTATAAAAACGAAGGGATAGTAAGAAATAATCAAAAATAATTATAAATTATAATATTCATAAATAATATTCATTGTTCTCATTTTTTTAACATAAATTTCATTTAATAATTAATAGATAAAAAGTCCTCAAAATCGGATTTTTTGGGTTAATAATTTTGGAATTAACTGTACTAATTATTTCTTGATTATTAGCAACACCCAATTCTCTGTATTTTTTTCCAATGCTTGTTACAATTTTATAGAAGGTAGTGGACTTCAGATTTTCAAATGTTTGAGGAAATAATAGAGCGATATACACGCCCCTGTTCTTGAACTTCAGTTATCAAAGATTATTGCTTAATATTCGTGCTACAGTTATATTACTCAAGCCCAAAATATCATTGGTAATCATTTCTTGCATGAATCTTCATCACTTAAGAGCATATGTCATTAGTACAGTTTCAATAATGATGCTTGCGTTTTTGATGGAGGCGTCATCAGATGAAACTTTATTCGCTTTTGCTAACACTCCAGCTCTTACTATTAGTTGCAATAATGACGAGAGAACATAGGCTTGCTATACGCAGCGAATTAATAATTAATAAATGGTTCATATTACTTAAGAAGCGCTCACTTTAGGATGCGTTATTCAAACAAATAATTTTATCTGTTGAACTACTGCACTGTAAATCCAGTCATGTAGCATTCATTTTTATACATCAAAGATAATAAAAAAACCTAGAAGATCGATAGATCATTGGTTGTTTAACAATAATAAGCTGTGTTTTTATGTGATCCATATATGTACATAAAAATACCGAAATACCGTCCAATTAATACAGATAGACTGCATTAGTGTCAGAACCTTTCACAATTATAGATCCCTTCAATTTTTTTGGAAACATATGAACAGTGAAAAGAAGTAAATAATGCAAAACATTTAACTAATTACAGTAATTCCCCTATAACGCAGTACTCTTATAAAGCGTTTTTTATATTACGGGGTTTCAAATCTCGGTTTCAATCCGGTTTCAAACACGCGCATTCCCCCATATAACGCGGGGATTTGTACAGTTCATAATTAGTTTCGTGTACTTTTGCACATGTGCACGGGGTATACGGGAATACCTCTATATCGCGAAAACAATCTATCGCGTTATATTGGAGATTACTGTACTGATAAAGAAAATCATCGCTCATAAATCATACCCAAGATTAAGAGTAAAATAATCTTACTAGATCTACCATCGATTAAGAAGAATTAATGATTGGGAAAGATAATATATATGTATGGGAAAGAGTGTTTTTTTCCAATTAAAAAATAAAAACTTAAGTTCAAAGACTTAAGTTTAAGAATGGTTGAAGAAACTCAAAAAATGAGTTGACTTAAAAAAAATGTACAATGCATCATTTTGAATTAGGATAAAAATGAACGAAAATATGTAATAAAATAATAATAAATAATAATATAATAATAAAATTTTATTTTTGTAATTAACTATTGTTCAAACTACCACTCTATTGAAAACAATCGTTCATATTAAGAATTTAGATTCTCTTGCCAAAACGGAAGTATAATATATTAATATATAATATATTCAATAATCAATATAATATATTGATTAATAAAATATAAATCAATATATATATAATATTTTATTATAGCTTCTGTTCATCTTAATTCCTGCAGAAGATTTTCATTGAATTAATTTCCTTTTTTTAGTGCAGTTAGCTAGCACTTTTTCATTATCTATTCTTTTTAATTTTTGATTGTTTTCACTTATATCGTGTTACTAATATAATTACAAATTAAATGCAATGAAATTCAAATTTTTTGAATGGTTTCCAACGTTATAGAAATATTTGACATTTTATATGCCAGGTTTTATGCCAAAAATACACAAAAGATGGTCTAAATGATAAAATATATAGCAATTTATAAAACAGAAACAAAATATTGAACCAAATGTGAATATTTGAATAAATTTGCCTTTTATTAAAATAGTATCGTTGTTGCATATTTGTGTCGCCTTTGTGTTTATTGCCCATTGCCGCTTTGAATGAAGCCACACATCGTAAGTCCAGAACCGAAACCAATTCATCCGCCCCAAATTCCATCAATTTGTGTTTGTGTAATTCAAATTTCAGCGATTCGAATTCATTAATATTGATTTGGCTTCCTCTGATTTGTTTCAATTGTAACTCAACCGCTCCTTCTTGTTATGGCACAAAGGCATTTTCCATTATTTTTCCATATTTTGCATTTGTCGTCCATTTTTTTTCCATGTGATGGACTATATTATTTATGCATGAGGAATAAACAATAGAATGTCGGATGTGTGAGTTGAATGCAATAATTAAGAGTAATTAAATTTTAATTCAATTTATCAGTTTTATAGAAAATATTTTTCAATAATTTGCAATAATTAAAATAACACTGAATTAACATGCAGAAAATTAAAAAAAATTAATTTGAGGTATTGATATATATGGTCTTAAAATAGAACGAGTGTAATACTTATAGTTCTGTTTCATCCTTCTATAAGAAGTGCTTGTGTTGATAAATACAGTATATAAATATATGTACAGATATTTAATTTATTCAATTATTATTGTACAGAATAAAAATGCATTATTCTTACTTGTCTCAATATTAAAATATACCAGGATTATAATTGTTTAATATTTAATATGATGTAATGCTCAACCTGTGCAACTTCCAGGTTAACATGGCCTACCTATAGTAAAATTATATCTTCGGAACTCATCAAAAGAGATCACAAGGCTTATTGCAGTTCTCTTTGGTCATTGGTGTACAGAGAAACTGTGTATTCCTTATAATCCTCACTGCAGAAGTTGTTGAAACCTCTGTAGGAAAAATAAACCATAACAGATTTTCTTTGTAAATGCCCGGCCCTGGCATCCAGAAGAAATAGGTTTATAGGAAAATACTTTTTTGACACTCTATCAGACTGTTATTCAGTGAAGACGAGAGAACTATTAAATTATTTGAATTCAACGGTATGAATTTAGTCTCTACCCTTTTATGCTAGAGGTTCTTGCGAGGAATGTGGTAGCAAAACGGCGTAAAGTCGCTAATTGAGGCCTGCCACAGCAACCAACCAGATTATATTATAGAAAATGTATATACCTAATGTCTGATTAAGTCGTATGCCTATATGCCATGCAGGTTTGATATATTCACTAAGATGGTGGTTTAAAAATGGCTCGAAGAACATATTTGCAAAGGTTACATACGCCATGGCCTGTTTTCGCTTCTCTTTATGTCCAATACAAAAACAAATACAAATAGCGCGTTGACTGGTTAGGAACTTCCTTCAACGACTACTGTTGTTGCTGTGTCTTAAAAGAGGAAGAAAAATGCATCACTCATTTACTCTGTCACTTGTCGCTCACAATGTCACTCTGTCACGTGTTCACTAGAAGGCGTATTCAGTATCTCCCTTTCTTAAGTATCTGTGCAATATAGTTGAAAAAAATTAGACATTGACAGTTTCGTTAGAACTCGGTTCTGCGTCCAAACTAGGGATATTTTCACTTAAGTGTCTTAGATTAGCTAAAGTACTACTAAGTTTAAACTCTGATCTAGATTGATATTTCTGTGATAATAATGTATGTTTGTAGAGGAGCCAGCAGTCTAAAATTACCAACAAATATTCAATTACATTATCCGTGATGATATCTCCAACTTCTAGTTAAATTATTTTTATCTCCTCACTTATAAGAGAGAAAGAGACAGAGAGAGAAACAGACAGAGAGACAGAGAGAGAGCCTGTGAGTGCCGGCATTGCTACATTTCAGGGTTTATTTCAACACTTGTTTCTTACACGATATTGTTTTTTTTTTTGGGCTGGGCATGTTCTATCTAGATTTGGGAGATGGCCAATAGTGCTACTACATCAAAACTTTTCAAATATATGACGAATAGTATTTTTAGAAGCCCTTTCTTTATAACCAGAAACTCGTTTGACTTAACGTTGAATTTTCAGTTGTTGGAGTGTCCTGATCCTTGGTAAATATTAGCATCGACTGAAGTTTCATTTAATCATCAGATGAAAAATGTTTAAAGATGTAAAAAATAAATAATAGGATAATGAAATATATGTTACTCATGTTGTAAGAATGGGACGTGAAAGAAATTCAGCTAATATATTTAATGCTAACCCGTTGACAACAAGGTATAGACGCAGACCGAATCTGAGATGGAAGGAAAACGTGTATGAGGACGTCAGAAAGCTCGGAGTTCTAAATTGGAAAACAATTGAACAAGATCGAAGCAGAAGAAGGCAGGTTTTGAAGAAGGTCAAGGTTCATACTGGACTGTAGTGCCAAATAAGAAGAAGTAGAAGTATATGCCAAAATAAATAGCATATGATAATTAGGGACTGACTGAACAGTCAGATTGCTGATTGAACATCTTAATCACACTAACGTAAAATACATGTTCCTTTTGGAATAAATGCTATTCTTTTAAGAGAAATCGAATTGCTGATCATGATTTAAACTATTGGCTTCGATTAGTGATGTTATACGTTTTAGGATATTATTTCCATGCTTTTCGTGGTAGCCGAAGTTGATTTATTGGATGATGTGATCTGGTACATTCTGGGACTATTCCTAGTTTAAGTATCAAAGATATTTGATATTTGATATGATATCTTCCAGTGTAGTGATATAAAGCATTACACTCACTTAAACAAGTGGGTGTGCAAATATGTTATAAAAATAACAAAGTAAAAACTGTTCAGCTTATTTATAAAAAGAGACTAGTAGTTTTAGTTTGTTTGTTGTTTTACATAATAGGGATGTTAAACTTTCTCATTCAGATAAAATATATTCTAAATTTGTTTCAGTGTTGATTTATTTTTAATTAAAAGAACACTTCAACATGACATGCAGAATCGCCTTCTACGTAATTATTGCACTAACAATTGCTATGTAAATCCCTCGTTTATGTATTGAATCATTCTGTGAAAGAAAAACAAAATATGAAACATTAAAGTTAAGTAAAAAAATTGTTTGTTTTTACATTAATAAACTCCCACCGAATGAAAGAAATATATATCAAATAAGTCTGGAGAAAATTAAGTCATATGTGGTGTTTTATCGCTAATTATTTTCCGCGCTCATACATATTTCTTTGATGTTAACGTAAATACAAATACTTTAACGAACGCATTCACGGAGCCTTTACAGAGCCTTTTCACAGCATAGGGCATATGTGCGCCAACAAACAGTAGCAAGTAACGTACACCCCGTGGTATGAGTAACAGAAAATCATGCTGTGCACAAGGCAAAGCAAATAGTTGGGGCACTCAATGGGTGAGTTGGTTAGCTGATTAAGTTACTATTGAGCGCGAAAGTAAAGTCAAAAGAAATATAAAAAAAGGAATGGAGCTTGTTCCTATGCAACAGGCAATGGTAACGTTTGTGTGCTGAAGATATCGTTGTAGAAAAATACACTCTAAAAATATATAGTAGTAACTATTAACAACACACTTTTTGGTTAACATAAGCCTTACATAAGTGAATTTACTAATTATATGAAAGAAGTTAAGTAGCTTCTAGTATAATTATAATTTATATAAATTATAATTATAAATATATCATTATGTATAATGCTTATAGCTAAGAGTTACATAAAGGCCATGTTATGCAGACACTTATATGACGAATGTTATGCAGACAGTCAAATAACTATTCTCAATTTTATATAGTTATCACTATTCTAATCCTTTTTGGTATTACCAATATTAAAAAAGTAATATAAAGGTAAAAAGTAAACACCACTGTTTTTACCAATAAGGTGAGATTTGATTATATAATTATAGATTATATTATATATATATATATCTCCTATAATATATAATATAAGAGATATTATATATTATTATTATTATGTTGAGCCTTTTTCGAATTAGTGAATCTGTGCATTTTTACTCTTTGATAGCTGGGGAGTTTCTGCAGAGTCCCACCCATCTTACTGACTAATTCGTGTATTTCTCATAAGTTTCATGATTATTCAATGATTGATATAAGATCTACGACCACCCCGTGCGGTTGGTGAATATTATGTATAATAATATTATTATATATCTCTTATAATATATCCAACCTTTATTTTTTGTACTCGTGACTAAATCTGAATCGAATTTTTTGTATTAGTGTCCATTTAGACTTTAACCAGTAAAACTACTGAGTATAGTATTCTCGTATAAGCTAAAAAGACTTCGACCAATCGAGAAATTTTCCACAACTAAATATTAGATTAAGTAGTAATCTAATATTAAGCAAATAGAAAAATTTGATTTCTACTTACTAGATCATTTCTAGATAACATTTTAATGAGTTTACTCTGTTTATAAATTTATGAGAGAAGCGTTGGAAAAGAAAGTATATTGTGTGGCAGTTTTCTTATTTTATAGAACTATTTGACAATGTCTACTATGAGAGTTTGTTTTACAAATTTGAAAAATATCGGTCAAAATAAAGGAAAAGTTGTTTATATTCATGTAATTTAAGCAAAGATACTACAAGAACGTTCTTTGGCAACACCAGCTGATGCACTGCTGATCTACTTTTAACAGAGACCACTTATACAGCAAAGTTTGTGAATGATTTTATAGTAAAGGTTAACAATATTAATACTCCTATTGCTCTAATCCAAAACAGCAAAAATTAAATGGTTAAATGAAAAGTATGTAAAAGCAAAGGAGACTTAATTAACGTAGGTCATTCTCGTGCTCTACTAAGAATCTTTTCGCCCAGTGAATTTAAACTAATGTCAGATAGAGAAATGGATCTATCCAAATACCTAGGTGTTCATTTGGATTAATGTCTTATTGGGAACTCACAAAAAATATTATTATTATATACTTAAAAATATTGTGAATACAGAAAATTATTGAATTGATCAGGGCAAATAGGCATAGTCAGGTAGTTGGATAAGCTGAGGTAAGTCGTTATGAAACATAGTAATGTTTCGTCAAGTCTAAAAGCAGAAGAGCAGAAAAAACCATGTGGAGGGTAAGAGGTTTGGTTAGTTATTGTAGTAATTATTATAATTATATAAGTATTATTGTAATTAGATTTAAGAGATACTAGACTTAAGAGATTGTAAATAGATTTAAGAGATTGTATTTGTATTTGCTATTCTGTAAGCAGTAAATAAAGAAGTTGAATAAAGCAGTAATAAATATACACGTGAACAGAAGCAGTATTAAATTACTCCCTACATTATAGATGTGGGTATTAGTATTTAAGCCGATATGTTCCTTTTTTATAAAATTTTACTTCGGACAGAATTGTAAAGGGTACTGTGAGAAGATGCGAGGAGATATATGTTTGCCGCTGACAATACCTATATTATAGATTCTTAGATAGCATGACGATACGAGTCGATTTATAATACTAGCTGTCCGTTTGTTTTTATGCAAATTTGTCCCTATATTTCTTTTTGAGATTATCGAAAAAAAATACTAGTTAAAGACTTTTCCCGTATTCTGGCCGTATTCTTGATGAATAACATGATAGTATCATAACAGAAAAAATGTTCAGTATTTTGAATTATAAGTTTCTAGTATTAATACAAACAAAATATAAATATTTTTTTCAGTGTATTGGCTTACTTAAATCCAAACATTTGTCAAAAGGCAGCAGGGCGTATTTTTAATTTTAGTGCATTTTTTCCTATACAAACGAACACGTTTCAGTGGGAAATAAATTCATCAGAAATGTTGCTTCTGTTTGTTTTTTAGTCACTCTCGAAACTTTTTAGTATTTTACAAGTACTTATGCACCTAAAATTACACATTTATGGATACGAAGATACAAGTATTGTAGTTTACTGCCACAATTGCTGCAGTTCCCTTGGAATGGGTTTGACTTTCATAATTTTCTTCGGGCAATTTTTGTATATTTTGCTTTCATTATAATTTACTTATGTAATTAAAAATTGCATTAGAGTTCAGTTCACCAACGGAAATTATGGCTGGAAATATCGGTGACAACATCATTCGACCTTCGTGTGCAAAAATTCCGATATATTGAAGTCTTTTGAAAAATTATGGCAGAAAAATTGTCAAACTCTTCCATTAAGGGAAAGAGGATGTTGTTTTCAAACAGAAAAACATAATAGTTAAAATTGCATAAAGCAATTTCTTTCCTGTCGCAAACATAATTTAACAGGTTTCCATTCTGTTGATCAAACTTTTATTTTAAAATAAAAAAATTAAAAAAAAAACAACAAAAATATAGAAATAAAATTTTACTATATCCTGTGTATATTACAGACTCAAAGGATATATGTGTCATGAAATTTTAGGGAAACAGAAAAAGGTAGCAGTGGATGCAAAATTTTGACATATAAGAGTAAATACTTGGGTCACATACATTGTGACAAACCAAAAATAATTTTTTATGAAAGTTTCTTTCATTCACAACGTTTCCGATTAATCAGTGAAGAACTTTGCTGGGATTATATCCTTATTCGAAATTTAAATAAACAACTAATGACATAGAAGCATACAACTGATAAGAAGCGAGTGTCTATGTTCTACTACCAAATATTTTTTCGAGAACTAAATAATAGTTTTTAATTATTATTTACCATTTTATTATTATTGAATATAATTATAATTAGTATATATCATTGTTATTAATATAACAATAATATTATATCAAAAATATTTGGTCCTAAAATAAACAACACAAAAACTGAACTCTTAAATATGTTTTGTGGAATGACCTAAGATTTTCTTGTTAATTTTCTTTTAAGGCTGTAATTGTTTCAAAATGTATCTCTCGAAGTAATAATTTTGGTTTCAAGTACAGTAAAAAGTCACAAGGGCCATGTCAGATGAATTTGAATCGCAGAGCATAACTATGACTTTGTCGAATCGCAGAGCACCAAAAATTATAATTGAAAAACAGTATATTCATTTATTAAGTAACAGATTGCATTTAAATCTAAAATTTAAATCTATTAACACATTATCGTGCTATTAGCCGTGCCAGATACTCGTAAAAAATTCTGGTAGTATCTTTTGAGCACTTTTCCAATTATAAATTCCGCAGACTTTTAACACCAAATAGACAGTTTTTAATTTTCCAATATAATTATTCCATTTTAAAGAAAGCTTTTCCTTTTTCCCTATTTTAGATTTGCAGTTTTTGTTTTTGTAGTGTTTAGTGTGTTGTAGATGTTAGTGTTCTATCTCCAGACCTTTGTGAATGTTATTTCTGATATTCATCGCATAGGATTTTCGATTAAGCTCTTTGTTAGATATTAATGTTTGATTAACTGATTTCATCAAATAAATGGAGACCATGTGTCCAAATTGGTTTAATGGAGATTGACTGTACTATGTGAAACTACTATGAGGAACGACAACATTTATAGGCGAAATTGGAAAGATATACGAATCGTGTTTTACACTAAACTACATGTTTTTGGATTCTAGCTCTGGGACGATCTTTGGAGGTAATAAGTGTCCGATGTTATTAATAAGTCCATCATGCCTAACCTTATTGAAAGCTTGTTTGACATACAGATACCTTGTGATCAAAAAAGAACGAACGTTCAAAGAAGAACGGAATTTTTGAATTCCCGTGCTTATTCAACCAGTAAATTTTTTTATTTTCAAGCTGGCAACACTATTATACACATTCTGTCAAAGTTTAATACACATCGTACGATTTGTTTTTGTTTGGCGTCTATACAAAGTCGAAAAATTTTCGTGTGGGGATTTTTAGCTGAATTTCATTCAAAAAAAGCGTCGTTGTGATGTGGCCAAAGAGATGATTTCCAACGCAGATAGTAACCCCACATTCATCGAACGTATCATAATTGGTGATAAGACATGGGCCTATTAATTTGACATGCCCACCAAACAACAATCGATCGAATGGTGCTTCGAAGGTGAGCCGAAACCGAATAGAGAAAGCCAAAGTCGGTCCAAAATTAAGGTTATGCTGATTGTTTTCTTCGATATTCGTGGTTTGATGCACTATGAATTCCTTCCGGACGGTCAAATGGTCAAACGGTCAATAAGGAGTATTATTTGGCCGTTATGCGTCATTTGCGTGAGGCCATTCGCAAAAAGAGCCCAGATTTATGGAAGGAAAATTTATGGATTTTTCACCACGATAACGCACCGGTTCACACAGCATTGGTTGTGTCGTAGTTTTTGGCCAAAAACTCTACCAATATCATCAATCAAGCATCGTACTCTCCAGATATGGCTCCGTGTGACTTTTTCCTCTTCCCCCGACTCAAATTGCCATTGTGAGGAACGCGTTTTGAGAGCATAGAGGCCTCATTCGATGCATGAACTAAGGGCCATACCTTCGGCGGCTTATAAGACTTGTATGAAAAATTGGATCAAGCGTTGGCGTTGGCAGGCGTAGGCATGTATTGCCGCAGGAGGAGAGTACTTTGAAGAGGATAATAAAGAAAATTATTAAAAATTAAAATTTTGCGTTTTTTTTTAAATTCTCGTTCTTTTTTGATCATAAGGTATACAGTAATATATACAATAGAGCAGTATTCCCTATGTATACTCCCTCCAAGGTACGTCTTATTTCATTAGTTACACGATTGACCTACTGCATAGCGTTAAGTTTTTGCTAAATATAAATTGTGAAGAGAAAATTAAAATTGAATATAAATGTAAAGGACAAGATCAAATTAATATTAATAATTTAAATGAATTTATTAAGATAAGCAATAAATGGAAGAGAATTTAGAGAATTAAATATAGACAACGCAGTCATGACTCATTGACTGCCGACTGCTGAGTGCCGACTTACTTCTGCTACTGCTGCTATTGGCCTCCTTGATCGACTTCTACTTGACTAAATCATATCAGTTATGATATGATTTATCCTAAATCAGTGTGATTTGTATGTTACTGACTTTTTTTTTATATTATAAACAAAATATTTATGTTTTCTGTATACAATTTTTGTTTTTCTTTCTCCAAAATAATGAATCTTAATAAAACGTGAAGATAACAAATACTTTTGTGTTCTAGCGGAGTTTTATATTTTATAAACTTTGTTAAGTACATAATAAGATTGAAAATAGATTGATAAATAAATATGAATATTTATATATTAACAAAATTTTTTAGATTTTATTATTTAACCAAGTTGTCATCGCAAAAAATTTTCTGATGCTTTTTATTCCTTTAGACTGTCCTTATGTCCTGTAATTATTTCTTTGCGCCTTTTTCCCGATTGATATCATTTTTCCTGATTTAAGCCAGGTGTTCCTGTTCCAAGGATTGTTGTTCATATTATTCCTTTTATGAAATGACAAGATAATATTTGTGCATTTTATTGTAAGTTTCATAAAAAGGAGGTTGTTTACTTGCTTTTCTAAAATTTAACTTGACCCATATTTAATTATGAAGTTGTTAGCAAAAATGTATGCTTTAGTTAAGTAAAGTTGAATATTATTTATTTTTACAATATTTTGTCCATTTAGTTGTTTATATATATATAGTTATATATGAATCTCTATTAAAAAATCTGTTAAGGGTTTAAGTAATATAAAATATGAACATGATAACCTTATTTTGCATATATTTAAATAAATTACAGTAAATTATTTAAGTAAATTAAAGGTTTTATGGATGTAAATTTTTCCTTAAATGAACTTATACTTAAATGTCAATTATTATATTATCACACTGCCAACTACACATTTCGAAAGAAAACAAAATGTATCTGAATTGCAGTGAGAGATAAATATAACATATAAATTTATAATCATAAAATAAAGTCAAATAAAATAGTTTTTGTATTTCTTATTTGTTTCGAAAAGTGCTGTAATTCCACAATTTTTCTAGTATGACATGTACTCTGAGGACCAGTTACTGCCATATAACTGCATCTCAATGCCGAATGTGAGTTTTGCATAGAAAATTTTTATGCAGAAAATGCTATAATATGAGATTTCAACAGTTATGCAAGGATTTAACCAATTATTACACATCTGCACAAGGACACCATATACTCGTAAGCAGGAATAGACAAGCAGTAAGAGTATGATTTTTTTATATATGTACTATTGTGTTGAAAAGAAACTTAATAGCCTTCGTACCCTTGAGCATACAATTTGATATCAGATACATCCGTACACGCTCATTCATAATGAAGCCTAATGGCTTTTATTTTCAATAATATTCTCTCGCACTCCACTAAGTCCTATTGTTATGGTATGTTCAGTGCTACACTCACGACTTCTTCCAGTGCCAATATGAGCATTTTGTAACCGAATATTCACCTTTGCACGAGTATCTACAACGCAATGAATATATGGAATAGAAGGTTTCTAATGTATTTGGGTTGGTATTTTGTGTGTCAATGCATATTTCACGGGGTTCGGTAACATGAGCATTAACATTACGTATACTTTAACAATGTTACAGTTTCAAATCTTTGTCAATGGATTTGAAATGCAATTTGAATCAATTTTATTATTTTATTTCTAGTATATATGTAAAGAATGTAACTCTTTACTGGGCATTAAGAAAGATGTAGTAACAAAATTAAATATATGTGTTTTTAAAGTTATAGCGAAAATGCGATAAATAAATAGATATTTCCCTTTCATTGATTAAGGAATACGCACTGAGTTTACCAAGGAGTCGGACTTTTTACATTGTGACCGAAAAGTTTTCGGAAATTCTCATTTAAAATTCGCGCGCTGTATATTTTTCACGAATTTAAGTTTAATGTAGTTGGCAAAGCACTGGCCTTAAATTTACTATGCCAAAAATGAAGCGCGATCTGTCAGACAGTTCGTTACGGCAGCTGTTGAAACCCAGTTCCACCTCAGTAGTGCGTTGCCGAAAAAAACAATGGAAAAAAATATTGATCAAAGAGTTTGCATCAAATTTTGTGTTTCGAACGAATTTTCGTGTGCAGAATCGTTGCGAATGCTACAAAAGGCTTATGGGGAATCAGTTTTATCGAAAACTCAAGTTTATGAGTGGTACAAAGCCTTTCAGGACTGTCGTACGACCGTCGAAGACATGCCGCGTTCTGGACGACCTTCGACCTCTACCACCGACGAAAACATTGAAAAGGCAAAGGAAATCGTGTTCAAAAATCCTCATGTGAGTGTTAGAGAGATAGCACGAGAGCTAGGCATCGGTCGTGAGATGGCTCGTTTGATTTTGGTGGACAATTTGTGTATGCGACGTGTCAACGCTCGGCTTTTTCCGATTCACCTCAATTTGTTCCAAAAACACCATCGTGGACAGGTCTCGTTAGACATGCTTGATCGTGCCAATTCCGATCCAACTTTCATGGAACGCATCATAACGGGTGACGAGACATGGGTCTACGAGTACGACATGCAAACAAGCCAACAATCATCGGAATGGAGAGGAAAAGACGAGCCGAAACCGAAAAAACCACGCCAAAGTCGCTCGAAAATCAAGGCAATGCTGATTGTTTTCTTCGATATTCGTGGTGTGGTGCATCATGAATTCGTCCCTGAAGGACAAACAGTCAATAAAGCCTATTATTTGACTGTTTTAAGACGTTTGCGTGAAAATATCCGCCGTAAACGGCCTCAATTGTGGAAGGATAATTCATGGATTTTTCATGACGATAATGCTCCCTCGCACCGAGCCAACATTATCAACGATTTTAAGGCCAAACATTCAATAAATACCATCGAACAGCCCCCGTATTCACCTGATCTTGCACCGTGTGACTTTTTCCTGTTTCCCAAACTCAAATTACCACTCAGAGGAACGCGTTTTGAATCCATAGAAGACGTAAAACAGAATTCGCAGAGGAAACTCAAAGCCATACCGGAAAGCGCCTATAAAAAATGTTTTGATGATTGGAAGAAACGTTGGCATTTGTGTATCGCTTCTAATGGAGCATATTTTGAAGGAGATAAAATAAATATTGATGAAGATTAAGAATTTTGCGTTTTATTTAAAATTTCCGGAAACTTTTCGGTCACAATGTACAACAATCTTAAGCTAATGTTACACTACACAATCAAAGAAATTGTCGGATCAGATTATATATTCAGTAAAGAGAGAATAACTTCTTTATTATTTCAATGACTTAGCGACAGTTATGGTACAAGTAACTGACAATAAATTGAAGAGCAAGACGAATAAGTTCTTGCATATAGAGTGTCAAAATATTACCATTAAACGCATTTAATCGTAGATAGCTTTAAATATTGCGGAAAAAAACCTAAATGAAACGATTCAGTCCTAAAAACAATAATGATGCGAACTTCTATCAATATTATAACCGATTTAACAGGTTATGTATTGATGAAGATGCTACTTACGTACTTACTTACTTACTTAGTTGGTCATTACAGACGTAAGTGGTGCATGACCACGTCGAGTAGCCTCAGCCAGTCAGCCTGATCAATTGTTCAATGACTAAAAAATCGTTAGTCACCTGGTCCTCCACCAAAATTGCGGACATCCTCTATCGCGTTTTTCACCTGTGCGTACCGAATCAAACATCTTTCTAGCTCGAGCACTTTCTTCCATCTGTACAATATGACCAAACCAACGAAGCCGTTGAATTTATATGCGTTTAACTATGTCAATGTTGCGGTATAATTCATACAACTCATCGTTTCATCTAATTTGATACTTGTCGAAAACGCGTAAGAGACCATAGATCTTTCGAAAAATTTTTCTCTCCTAACGCCTTCTCATCACTGTTGGTAATTGACAGGCATGATAAGAGATTTGTAGAGCGTGATTTTTGTTTGTCAAGAGAGATAGCTTTATTTCTCAATTGTCTACTTAGCAAGGTTCGTATTTGCTCACTCATGAGCAGCTCAGGCTCATGAGCAAGAGCGAATTCTTATGTGAGCCCAAAATTGGCTCATGAGCGTGAGCCCAAAATTGGCTCATATTGAAGAGCTGTTCACTAGCGTGAGCCTTCATGTTCTCTTGCTCGTGAGCGTGAGCTCTGTAGTTGGGCTCGCTCGTGAGCGTGAGTCATCGTATGAAAAGAGTCAGCCGTTCATGGGTATGCAAATACGAACTCTGCTTCTTAGCCCGAGATAACATTTGTTGGCAAAAGTAATTCTTCGTAAAATCTCTAGGCTGACATCAATTATAGTGTTTAGGTTGATTCTCAAATAAACAAAGTCTTTCACAACTTCGAACTTATAATTGTCAACAGTGACGTGGAGATTTGTTTGTTGACAGAAAGTATTTTGTTTTGTCCTAATTTACTACAATACTTTAGGTAACTTCGCTTGTTTTTCTAAGTTGAAAAATGCCGCACTGACGGCGCGGGTATTAAGGTCAATGATATCAGTGTCATCGGTATATGCAAAGCACCATCGCACTTTTGTAGAATATTGTGTCAGTGCGGTTTAAGTTTGACCGATAATATCGAATTATCGTTTGCAACATTTAGTGAACAAATTCAAAGATCAAGGAGGTCAATCCAAGTTTTTCTGGATTCTAACGAAGCTGGTGGTGGTGCTCAACGTCATTTTACATAGCTGCATAAGTTTTATTGGGACACCAAGTTCAAGTGAAGTTAAATTTAATATTTTCAAGTATCGTTTACAGAAGTATCTTTTTAGTGTGTCAAACTATAATTGTGATAACCAAGGAATATACTGGTTTATTGACTATCTGTGATATGCTATTAGATACCTAAATGGACAAGCAACTTCGGTCGATAAAAATATTAGATTATTATTTTAAAAATATATTTTTGGAATATATATGCACTGGTCCTTGCAAAACAATCTTCATAGTTTTCTTGTCAGCAGTGGGTCTTTGATTAAAAAACATGGCTCTATTTGTATCAAACATTTATAGTAAATGTAGTAACTTTTAAAACTGAGTAAATAAGCTTATAAAAAAATTTCATTATTTTCAAATTTAAAGAAATTACTAAAAGATTGTTGTCTAAAGTTTATAAATATATTAAAAGTATCTTGAAAACTAAAATTTACCGAAGTTTAAGTTCCTAAAGAAAAATATACAATTTTTTCCGACTTTATCAAATAAAATATAAAATATTAAATATCACTCAATTTTTGCACTGATTTCTCACACAGTGTTCGCATAATATTAAAAGATTAGTAGGGCTTATATATTATCTATAAACTCATATGTTCATTTTTCTATTTCCGAAAAGTGAGATTATGTGTGAACATACGCTGAGGATTAGAATAGGGCAGTCGAAATATTTTTAACTGATGGACGCTTGATAACATATAAATAACATTATTTTATTGTTGTTTGTTAGATTATTTCAATTAAAATTGAATTCATAGAAATTATTTTTTGAAAAGTAGCGCATAGATACATTTGTCAACAAAAGAAATACAAAAGAAAACATTAAAAAATTATTGTGTGAAAAATCTTGTTTACAATTTTGTTCTATTAAATCAACATCATTGAATTTCATTCGAGCCCAGCGTGGCTCACAACGCTATGGCGAAAACAAATCAAATAATTATGGTCAGTAGTTTCTATACTTCACACCATGTCTTATATAAATAAATACAACAAATTATAAGTTTTTTATATACTTGTAAACATCACATATATACAATATATAAAAATTTTATTGTAATTTGGTACTGGTTGCTGAGTCCTTAAGTTCATGGAACCTTGGAAATGAATGTTTAATCTTGATCGATAATATGTTTTGATGCTGGAGATATACTGTAGAGCTCTTTGATAAGGACTGGTGTTATGAAAGTGTCTGTAATTACATCCAATATTAATTGTATATACTTATAATTAGTACATAAGTCTGTTATCTCTGTAAATATATAATCTTGTTAATATTATTCTTTTTATATAAATATATTTGAAGTTCTCCAAGTTCCCAAATATTTTTGCAGTCGTTTATTTTGGATATAAAGGTAAGAATAAAGTAACTTTTATCTACTATTTATATATGATAAAAATAGTAAATTTATATCAGCTATAAGTTTTTGTGGTGTTCGTTTTTTTTTTAATGAATCAATAATTGTTATAAATTGTTTTGATCTAGCCCTTTTTGATTTGACCTATTACTTAAACAGATCCTAATTGACATCATATCCTAAATTGATAAGGTGTTTATAAACTAATATCTACCTCTTCTATGAAATGAATGCTTGAAAGCCTCATAGCACATTCTCTGTGACTGTTGTTACAGACTTATCCATACTGATGTCGACTTTTTGCCCCATAAAGCATATGGAATAAACCAAAGCGTCCAAGATGCCTACGTTCATTTAAAACTTAGGAACTTACAATATTGGAACTACTGGGTTTACCGTAATAGCCTGTCTGAGTAGTATAGGTTTTTTTGCTTGATATAATAAATTATTAGACATTGTATTTTGTTGAGGTGATTTTCAGTTCTGCAGAATATATATTTCTTTGCGGGAACTAATCTTCTATAAACACAAGTTTATAAACCGACAAGATGAGTCAAGTACGTTAAAAATATATTTCTTTTCTAAAAATTCCTTTTCTTTTAGTAATTGTTTAGTGCAAATATCAGACGTTCAGAGATAGGTGCTGGTATTTTGTCTAAAAGATAGATTAATATATTCGGTTTCAGACACTATAGATACAAATAGTACAATTATCAAGTTATCAAGTACATTTATCTATATCAATTAATAAAACCTACGAACTATTTTACAGATTGATCACTTACCAAAAATTGTACAAAATTTTTGGCTAGATGCATTTTTCTGCATTAATATTGGATCGCATAATAGATCCTTTATTAAAAAAATGTCTATTATGATAATATTAATCATTATTTGTCACGGTTGTACTAATGTTACTGCGATTTATAGCTGTCTTTTGCTTCCTTATGCCTTTAATAATTTTATACAATCACTTTACCCATTCTTTAAGACGAGTCTATTTTAAAATACTACAAAAAAAAAATGATCCAGTGATGAAGCAACTACTAACTTATAAAAAGATAATGCTCAGTTTTTAAAGTACTCGTAAAGTACTTTTTGCTTTTATTAACATTTCCGATTTATCATTTATTGTCGTATGAGTAAATATTTGGACTGTAAATTTCATGAAATCTCATTTTAAAGTTAAGACAGTCCGCTTTATTATTACCTTCTGGGGTCTTAAACTTGTTGACTGTCTTCAAGTTTTTTTAAACTCGATTAATTTACAGTTTTGGTTCTAGTTTGTTAGTTTGGTAAGTGGTGACCCGATACATGAGTTCAATTAACGCTTTTGAATCATATTGTTGCTTTAGCTTAAAGTATGTTTATACCCAGTCCGGCGGAGCCTTTGAAGTGCGTTAGCATTATTTTTTGGTAACTCAATAAAAATTAGAAGGGTAATTTACTTAAACTAGCTGATCTCTGTAGCCAATCAGAAAATTTTAATTTAATTTAATTTAAGTTAATTAAGTTTCATTTTATTTTTTTTTTTAATTTAACTTAATTTAATTTAATTTAGACGGATTCGAATAGCAAAGAAAAGGCAAGGACAAAAATTTAATTAATTTATTGAAATTTGGCTGACCATAAAATGCTGTTTCTAGCATCGTCAAGTACTCATGTTAGAAAATATTCGAGTTTCTTAATTTTCAAGACCATTGATGATGAGTACTTGGCAATACTAGAAACAGCGTTATGTGGTCAGCTAAATTTCAATAAATTAACTAAATTTTTGTCCATCTCTTTTCTTTGCTATTCGAATGCGTCTAACTTTTCACTGTCGTCACTCTCGGCAAGGAAAAATTAACAATTTAAATAATTTAATTATACTTAATTTAATTTGATTTAATTCAATTTAATTTAGGATAATTTGATTTAATATAATCTGATTTAATTTAAATTGACTTAATTTAATTATTCTTATTTTACTTTATTTTATTGTATTATATTAAATTTATTTTATTTAATTTATAAAAGGCATATTAAAAAATCCACATTTAATATTATATACTATATAATATATACTATATATACTATATAATATATTAGTATATATTATATACTAAAATATGTATATTTACGAAGTTTATTCAATATAAGAGCTTTACAAAAACTGTAGCGACAATATGGAAAACTAACACAGGCAGGGGGTTTGAATTGATGTAATATCGATGGTGGCTGTTTTGCTATTTGAAGTGGGGTGTGATAAGGAAAACTTGATGGGCGATTATAGTTTATAATTGTTTTTTATTACAAAACGAAAATTTATATACAAATTTATGCAAAACACATACAATAACAATACAATAAGAGGGGTATTCATGCCGAACTTCCCTGTCGATGTCGGCATGGATATGCCACCCCACACCGTTTGAAGGCTTGACAATGATGGGACTGAGTTGGGTCGTAAAGATTGCATCAATGAAAAAATAAACAAAGGACAAATGAATAAACAAAACAAAATGAATGTTTATATGTGCAAAATACATTGTTATTTACAAAAGTGGAGACATTAAAATATTTTCAGACATAGATATATTTTTATTATACACAGACAGATTTAATGAGTGTGTTCACATGTCGTGGTACTTGCCATTTTCAATTACTTTCGGTACTTTACAATGACACAATGAAGATTTAGTTGTTGTTGGAGGATTAATTTAATATATAATTAAATTTACAAATAAAGGTAATGTGATTTATCACAAAGGTTTGAATTTCTCATTCTTAGGTAGTTTTGCTGCAAAAAAAAAGAAAGTTATAAGTATTATAAAAAAACATTAAAGATACAAAATCAATATATATACAATACACATCATAATAAGGCCTAAATATTTCTTACCATTAAAATAATTTTAATTCAATTAAGTAAATCCAAAAAATAGGAATAACTTTATAAAAACAAAAGCATAAGGACAATTAAAAGAAAATATATAAACACTCGAAATAGAGGATATTATTCCTTGCATTAATATTTCCTGAAGTTTTCCACAACAATTTTGAGTTGTACTGGCAACAATTAAGCTGGATTATCCTTAAGTACTTTTAAAGGTGGTACAGTATTCTAAGGATGTTCTGACACCCAGTAAAGAAATTTTTTGCTATTTTTTATTCTTGCGAAGTGGTATTACGCAGTAATTGTTGTTGTTGTTTGCTTATTATTTTATTGAGGGCTTATATATTAATTGAAGTAGCTACTTCACGGCAATTTATTTTAAATTTTTTGATTTATTTGAGAAATGATTGTTATATTTTTCTTATAAATAATTATTGTTTTGCTAATAAACGTAGCAAAAATACTAGTTAAAAACTCAAGCAAATACTCCTGAGAAATCAATACTTTTACGTATAGAATACATATGTTTATGTATAGAATTGTGTGTATTTTTAATACTTTAAGAAATTTTTTATGTTCCATTAATAGAGATATAAATATAAGTATTTATATATAAGTACTAAAGAAAAACAGTAGAAAAAAAAGAAAAACAGTACACTTGACACAGATACTTACATTACTACTCAATTATTTATGATTTACTTTATAAATTTTTCTTCAATTATGTTTACAAACTGATGTTTTGACTTTGGATCCATTGGGATCACATTTATAAGTAAAAGTTAATTTTAGATAGTTATTTTGTGTGGGCGTTATATTGTTAGGGTCATTCATTTTTATTCAATTCAGATCTGCTTGGGTTCACAAAAAGCATCCATACAAACTATCACTCGTTTAGCTCTGTTAGTCAGGAATTAAATTACCGACATGTAGTGAAACAGTCATATATAGTTTATATTCTACTTAAAGTGGATCCGATATTACTAATAAAAATCATCAATGAATCAAAATATACTTTTTTTACGGCAGTGTAGGCCTATCAAGTGTAGTATAGCTATTATTTTATAAGTCAGCGCTTGATCAACACCTTCATGTAATTAATGTAGGGTAATTAATCTCAATAATTTAATATTTTTTTATGGTTGTTTATTGTGACATTATCAACTATAGTACATACTAACTTTAGTTTATTCTCTATACATTTTACGCAGATAGAGTAATGAGATTTAACCCTTCTTGGAGTAGTGTTGGAAAGGTACATTATTCTTGCCAAATGAGTAGGCTTCACCTTATTTTCTATACATTTTTCGCAGATATATTGAGATATAACCTTTCTCAGAGTAGTATGGAAAGATTTGCGCTATAGCAGAGCAATCATAAATTTAATTGCAAATGTAGTAACATTCATAAAGCACTATTTTGCTGATCGTACTACTAACATATAGTAGTGATAATATATAAATTAACCTTATAAAAGAATAAGAAGATGCTAATATCTAATATAATATATCTCTTTATTAAATAATAATATATTTAGCTTGGTCTGAACTGTCTTAATGATAATCTATCAGGGATAAGTAATAGAAATATTTAAATGTAATACACAAATTTATATATGGAGAACTTGAAAAGGACTAAAGACCAATTTAAATTGAGGAGTCAGTGTAAAAATTTGTTTTAAAAGTAGGTGGATGATCGAATTCACACTAATTAACTAAGAAAGCCGGTTTGATGTCGCATTCTTCGTAATTGTGGTGAGAATGATGGGCATATTAGAACAAATCTACCATAATAATGCTTTATATATCGCTGAAATTTATTGAAAGATGGGGCGCCCAAAAATTTAAGCCTGTACATAGACACAACAGCTGTTGTGGTGTTTTCTCTTCGAGCGTCAAAATACATATATTATAAAAGATGCGACAGGACGGACCGAGCGTGGTTCCATGCCGACCTATAGTCAAGTGTCTTATTAAGACAGATATTATCACAGATACTTTCAATTAACTTCAATGTAATAGGTCGGAAGCTCTACTTTGAAGGGTCTTCGGAGCGCCTGACTATTATATATTATTCTTGAATGAAAGAATTATGTTTTATTTAAAATTGTTAGACTTCTTAGATATGTGAAATACTTCAATTTTATGTCTTAAAATTCGAAATTTGTTCGCCATTTTACATTCACTTAAAGTTCACTAAATGCGATTATAGATTAAATGGCCGCAAAAACATTCAGTGTGAAATATTGTGTACAAATTAAGCCCAGGATTTCCATGGTCAAATATAAATTAAATGCAAATAATCAAGATTAATTTACCTGCGCTTACAGCTGTGTGTGTGCACAATAAGCCGACACTAACACACGCACATCAATACACTCGTGTTTTGGTACGTGTACTGAGTTTTATATGTGTGCACGTTCACGGATGCTGCCTGAGGAGGTCAGGAGGCGTATCGCTTCTAACTTGTCACGAGCATAGCAACAATATAAATGTCTATTACCTGCTTTTGTTTATTTAACTTTGTGTTTTTTTATATTTTGAAAATGACAACTGAATGAGTAGCCGCACAGCATGTGCAATGAACATACACAGTGGTATGATGCAGTGGGGGCGGAATGCAGAGGTGTTAGTTACTTTAGTTTTATTGAAACAAAGACATATTTTCATTGGCGACCTGCTGAGTCGCTTTAAACTTTATTGTGGCCCCATTTCACTTTTTGGCATTTCACACATTTATTGTTCTTAAAAGTTCTTTTGTGGGAAATTTTTTACAGTGTACACGGTATTCATCTGGCGTTATTCAAAATATTTTAAACGTGTTTTTAATGCGAAATATTTGGTGTTGCGTGAAAGCTTTTAATTAGTCAAAAATGTCTGTTTCTGCGGAGGATTAACTTATAACATTTTTAGCATTTCACATTTTTGGGATTATAATATTGGTTTACGTACATAGATGTGATTTGTGCATACCATTGTAACCGTAATGTTATATGGACATACGATTTTGATTTTATGAATTTTTGATAATTTTTTGAAGTCCTAGTCCAAACGAATATTACTAAAATCAAGGAGTCTGTGATTAGTTTAAAGAGCAATTTTAATGCTGTTACTTGATATAAAATTGGTATAAAATTAGAATGAGTCGTCAGTAAATGTAACAATAATCTTCAGGTGATTTCAGGTTAAGTTTTAGTTTTAAAAAATAATACGTCCATGTAAATATAAGCCGAATAGGATGAAGTTTTAGGGGATTGTGCAACATGAGCAATAGTATAGTATATGGTTGGTTTCAATTAGCTTACTTCGTGAAGACCATTCAGAACATTCAAAAGTTATTCCCACTAGTGAAAACATTTAAAAAGTATAGTAAATGTTGTTGCATAATTATGAAATTAAAATTATATAACTTATAGACATTAAAGCAGTTCAGTTTTACCACAAATCACGTTTATTGACCTTGGATCACAAATACAATCCTTTAAACATAGGAGAATAAAAAACTTTGTTAAAAAGGTTTAATCACAATAGTATGTACTTTTTAAATTTTTTTAAATGTTAAATAAACGTGGATCCACCATCTCACATACTTAACAAAGTAGATTACAGAAATGAAATGCTTCCTTAAGAGACGAAGATCGATTTATTAGGTGGAAGTTACATGCCAATTATTTTTTTGGAATGATAAAGTCATATTGTTGACTGGCAGTTTTAAAAAAAGTTCCACAATAACAAAAGCATTCTATGAAACAGTATTAGAAAAATTGAACGTCATATTAGGTGAAAATACCTACTCATTGGTATAGAGAACAATATTTATATCAACAACACAATACACTGCTAACCAAGGCACAATGAATGCTAACCAAGGCTGTAACCCAGCATAACACTTCTAATCTCCAGTTAACGACGTCTTCTGACAAAACACCAAGATTAGCACGAGTAGTGTCGTCTGACAGCAACATTTCAGGCACGTGGAAATAACAATCGGAACAATCATCGAAGACAATTATTCCAAATAATCGTAGTCATCAAATTAGCAAACCAGCATTATATTATAAATATATTAGATTGTAAAACCTTATTTTATTTTAAATTCTCCTAAATAAATAATTGAATTACTACATCACATTGTCTTTGACTTCCAAAATAAAAATTCTATTGCAACGACCCCTGGACGACGGCTGAGTATACCTCAGCATCATCAGCGACAGAAAGTGTGTCGTTACAATTGAAATTTTCTTTATGAGTACCTTTAATGAAATAAAAAGTCCCCAATCTTAGGAAAAAGATTTTAAAGTATTTTTTTCTAACAGATAAGAACATTTTAGAATAATTTTTAAATGATTATATCCCAGGCTCAGTTAATGATAATTTATTGAACATTTTATAAATCGTTTAAAGCATTGAAAATGTTCATATAGAAGTGACAATAAGAAAAAAAATTTTTTATCAAATTATACATCAAATTCAAATTGACTTCATTATTAAATTTCGCTTAAAAATCAAAAAGATAAGAAAATTTAGGTGGTCTAAGATTTCCATCTTAGATTGCACCGCAAAATTGTGCCAGAGTGCAGAATATTTTCTTTTATTTTTATACATTGAATAAATTTATTGCATTTCCTCTCTAATAGAATAACATAAGTATTTAAAATTTAAAACTACTTAAATATATCACAAAACAATGTTATACGGAAGCAAACTCCTAAAACTAATAGCAGTTTGTAGGTAGGTCTCTACTTAATTATAACTGAAGTGGAAAGTATAAAAACGGACACATCTCAACACATGATTATACGATATCTGAGTATAGTACCCAAAAGTTAATAATGCGTACGACTAAACTAAAAATACTGGGTACCTCATTCCATATAAGTGGATACCAATGAGGTCCTCAGCTGCTATAGCAAACGGACGTAGTTTCAAAAATTCTACATAAATATTTAGATACACTTGAGACATTCATATATTATATATGTATTTACTGCCGTAGGCTAATAATGATGTCATTTCTTACGTCAGCATCTACTTTCATCTATTTTTACTCTAGTTACTCTAGTTTTACTTATTGACCCCTTTCTTTATGGCTCATCATAGCTGATAAGATGGGCAGGAGTTCGGATTATGTGGGTTTATATAAAATAAAATCATAGTAAGCCGGAAAAATTAAATAAAAAATATAAAATAATTCAAATAAATTATATCAAACAAAATGTATAAATAAAATATTGTTTAGATGTATGTTTCAAAATTTAAAATTCGCAGTTAAGGTTAGTCTTCTAAATTTATAATTGCCAATATGTATGAATATTCAGAATCTGAAGAATCTGAAAACGAGCAATACGAAAATGTAACCGATACTAAGCAAAAGAGCCTTCTATTTTTCATTGCCGCAGTAACAGCTATTCATATTGGTAAGTACTTATTATACATATATTAGTTGATCTGTAAGTAGATTTTGAGAAACCTTATTATTACATGCAATAGTCATATAACGACGTGTTCATATAAGACTACCAATTGCTGTAAGTCATAAGATACATTAAGGAAAGTTCTTTTATAAAGAATTTGCTTCTTTGTTGAAAGCATTGCCAACCCTACACACGGTTTAAGCAATATCAACCAATAGAACATATGGGACAAAAGAAATACTAACCCACTAGTCGAAACATAACCTTATTAATATGCATATATAGAAATAGACTAAGAGTGAATAACGAACAAAAATCACCCGTCCATCTGTAATATCAAACCTCACCACTCCGACATTGAGTTTGAAATACGAAGACCGAAATAAGAACAATTCTTTTAAAAGTTGAATACGACTATTCGAAAGCGTTTGTAAAACAAATTATTACGAATATTCGGTTAAAGATTAGTATTACGTTTTATCCGCATTTGTCAATTATATGGTAGTAGTGGTAAAATTAAAGTAGAAACTTTTGAGAAATAGCAGACACATTTACTTTTAAAGGAGTCATAATCGAAGCAGTAAATAACCTCAGTTGCCGTTGTAATAAATGTTCTCTTCGTATTAATTCAATCAATTAACAATCAAGTGAACGGATCAATTAAGATCAAATTAATTGTTCTACTTCACAATAATTTATAGATCAGGTTTGATAATAATACACAAATGCAACGAAATAGTCAAAATAATCGACTTGAGTTCCTCGAGGATAATACGAAAGATAGATACAACAATAAATTTATGAAATACTTATAACTTAACCACTACATCACCAGGGTTTTCAATATCAATAGCATCAATTATCAATAATTTACGTCTATCAAAAATAAGGTCACTTGTAAAAAGTGATTCAAAGTGTGCTCTGATTAAGGATGCAAACTTTTAGGGGACCCCGATATTTTTAATCGTGTTATGCGTTTTCCATGCTTAGTTATTCTTGTGAAGTTTTTAATAATAGTTATCATACAATGAAAGCCTTGTTGAGAGTCGTCAATTTTTAGAACACATAAGAGTGTGAGCAAAAAAAAAGATTGCAGCTGAAGACATACATTTTTGATAAAAACCTTTTTCGCGTTGTAATTTCGTACATCCGAAAATTATATATAGAAAAATGTATATAAAAAAAAATAAACAAATAACAGGTTTCTCTATATAAATAAAGAAATATAAATATAATTTTTATATTTATATAATTTTATGTTTATAAATATAAATATGTTCCATTAAACATTTAAATAACAATATTTTTTTTAATAATAGTCTTTAAATGTATTTTCAGCGCCGTTTATCTTCAACAAGCTAAATTTGGCATAAGTCTGGAGTTGTTTTCATAAAATAGGAGTTTATATATAGAATTTCAAGCAAACGCATTCTTCACGTAAGATCCTAAAACATATCTGTAAACTTTTGCATATTGTACATTTAGTCTATATATCTATATTAAATTAACTCTATATATCATATATTAGCTGCCTTACGTATCAATACGGTCTATGAATCGTTATATTGTTAATGATGCAGTTATGAGAGAAATAAATGGAACTGAACAAATGGACATGTTGTGTTTCTCCATAGCTATACGATTGTGATATTCCTAAGTAGAAAGCAAATGGTTGGATTTGTTGGCCGTAGAGATTAAATTGGAACTATTATCAGCTGAACTGCAGGTAAAATAGTGTAATTAAATATGTTACTGTAATAGTTAATTTCCTTCAATTTAATTCAGTTCAGATAAGTTTTTAAGAAGAGTATATAGTACTGCATATGAATTGATTTATTTAAAAGTAATTAAACGTATTATTATAATTATATTTCTTTTATTTTAATTGATTCATTTATTTGTTGAGACAAAATCAAGACTATTGTTGAACTTTACTTTCATATATCGAATTTGTTATATTAATTATCTATAAGTTTTCTAGTTGTTTCGCATGACATTATAATGGATCTTAATTTATTTGAAACATTTGAGAAAATTATTTTAGGAGTAAGGACGGTTGGATTTCGTATAATATCAATGATCGAGACGTGCTTAGAAGTAGTACACTATAAAAAACACTTAACAATCCATTAGAAAGTCGCAGAAAATATGAATCCACTGAAATATTAACACCGATAATGACAAATTACCCTTGATGATAACGCCGTCAATAATTGAGGTATAAGTGGTTGTTAAAAGGCATTGTTACTATAAAGGTATATATAAAATAGTCTATATAAAAAAATATGTATAAAATAGTATATATAAAATAGTATATATAAAATAGTATATATAAAATAGTATATATAAAATAGTATATATAAAATAGTATATATAAAATAGTATATATAAAATAATTTAATTATAGTATGCATATTACTATACTTATAAATCTCCTTTTGTTTGATATTTATATATATTTTCCTACATATAAATTTGATTAAATTTGCTGTTAATAAGTTTCTTTAACTGTGTTTTTCTCCTATATCATTTTTTTTATGAATTTTGATTTATTGAAAACTATATACTTTATAAATAGTATTGATATGTTAAATTGCTTTAATGGAACAAGTGGTTTTGATTCCTTTTGAAATTTTATAGTGTATTTCACCAGACCTCTTGACTTCTACTTGCCCCTTGATTTTGGAATGGAGTCATGCGGTGATGGAGTGATGAAGTGATGGAATGTATAATTTTTAAGAAAAGTAGTGGAGTAGTGGAATGCTGTGACTAAATCGAAATGACTATTCTACAAATCTTTAGCAAAACTAGCTTAAAATTAGATCAAATTATCACCATATGGACAATACTGGATTAATGAAACAAGTTTCTATATCTATATAAAAGGCCTATATGTATATATATATATATGAAAAACGCGTTAAATGGTCATATAAGTCATTTATTTGCCGACCACTCCAAGTTGCGGTACGTGTCTAGGTACTACTTCCGGATCCATCTAATGTAAATAGTTTTGTAATATATGGTTGTATTTTATCACCTATCTTCTTTGTATCGGCAGTTGAAAAATCAAATGTTGAGTCATAAACAGAAGCGGAGGACAATTTATTCTTTGGATCCCATCCCTGTAACTTAAATAATTTGAGAATTTGAGTATACTGCAGACATTTGTTTACCCAATCAAACAATGACAGATTCGAAAAATATAGTTCCATTTAGAGGTTAATGTAGGCAAACGAAAGTTACAAACATTGGATATGATAACCAAGTTGATTCGAAATTATAAAAGATGGCTCAATTGTCAAACACGTTGAAAGTTTTACTTACTTTACAAACGCAGTGATTGCCTACTGCAGGACGGACCAGGATGTAAGTGTGAAGTAGCAAGACAAATTTAAAATTAAGTGCTTTTAGTTTTGTTTAATAATATATTGAATAATAATAATTGATTTGACATATAAATTAAGGTATTATCTATTTTTTCAGACAATGACATTGGAATTTTAATATATGGCCGTCATCGGAATTGCTTCTAGAGTATCGAGTTGAAAAATAGGGTAGAAGATAAAAAGACGGAGTTGGCATTAAAATAATTACTTACAACCCCTATTTGCATGTACCGAATTTAATAGACATTTTCATCATCTTTGGCAAATAAAGTTATTTTCGGCAATTGAAAACTAAGTTTTTCATATCAGTTTGATAATAAACGAAATTGTTACTAATTTTTAGGGAAAAATCTTATAAACATAAATTAATATAAAATGATAATTAACTAATCTTAAAAATAATGTGTGGAAAAGTATTACTTTATGTATACATTGGTATATAGTATGTGTATTTAAGAATAATTAGTTTAAAAGAATAATGAAAAATAACATATACTTAATAATATATATAGGCTATTATTGCACAAACGGAACGGATTTTACTTTACCACCTCCGATTTGATTAGACATTTTTTAATGAGTCCTTCTAATAAAGGGACTCTTCGACTTGTACCTCCGAAAAAAAATTGTAAAAATTCAAAAAATCTTGAAATTCTTAAAAATTTATTTATTATGTTATGTCCACGTGTCCTTGTGTGTTGCTAATAGCTGTTGATAGCACGGTGGCAAGCCCCGTATGTGGTGGAGTTCTTGTTATAGTAGCACACAGCAGACATAAACCAAGAAAAAAATGATCGTGCCATTCCTATTAAATAAGATCTAAACCAACCTAAATCAAAATCATAAACCATAATTAAATTTCATATCAAATAACTTCAAAATCATAAATCTCTAATAATAGCAAACTGTATTAGAAATAAAAAAAAACTTAGGTTTAGCAATAAAAAAATAATCTGAGCAAATCGAAAAATCACCAATAAAAAAAAAATTAAGAAAAACTAGGTACAATACCCGATACACCTGAGAAAAATCGTCCATATATAAAAAGATATGGACACATATAAATTTTAGTAAAGAATACTAAGCTTTTCTTTAGTTAACTAGATTTAATAAATTACCTTACAGCTGCAGAAATGACGTCATTTATAATGCTGTTGATCTAGCTGAAACTTTTAACAATAAAAAAATGTATTTATGAAAAATGAACCAAATTTATATATTATCTACTTTTTCCTATGTACTTTTTATTTCTTGCTTTCTTCTTTAATACATTTGATTTTGTATAATTTTTCTTAATATTTATATTATTGTATATACACAATATATACGAATATATTCAAAAAAACACTGAAACTTATTTTACAATTAAATTTAATCTTAATACATCAATTTTTACATTTATTCTTGAAGAATATTTCAATTATATATTAGCATTAAATTTTACTGTTTTCTTTCAAAATTAATTGCAAATTGGTTGATAAATTATATTAAAAAAAAAATAAATTAATTAAATATTACATACAACATATATTTACTAAATTGGTATTACGACCGATATTTAATCAGCTTTTTATATTTTTACCGGGCTTAGGTCGTTTATTCAACAGATAAGTTTATAAAAATGCTTTTTAAAATATATAAAAAATTACACTTTTTAAACTGTATTAAATGTTTAATATATTTAATTTTTACACAAAAATTGTTTTAATTACAAATATTTCGGTCCATCTTCAGTGTATATAAAGAAATTACATATTTACATATATGTATATAAACATATAAACAAATATTCAAAACAAAAAACCAAAAATGACAAACATTGTTGTCTCTTTCAATGTTTGACATTTTTAACATTTGAATTTATTTAAACAAAAGCAAAACATTAATTTGAAAAAAACAATAAACTTTAAATTTAAAATCAACATTAATTAACACAGTTTAAAAAGTGTAATTTTTTATATATTTTAAAAAACATTTTTATAAACTTATGTGTTGAATAAACAACATATATTTACACAATTTTGATCTCGCTTGTGCGACTCGTGGAGTAACATTAGCAGGACTTTCTCAGTATTACGTTCTTAGATTTGGTTTTATTCATAAGAAAGTCTATATTAATCATGCAACAAATAATGCCTCTACAAACAGAATAGTATTAAAATTTAACAATTAAAAAAAAAAATATAATCAATTAATTTAATTATTCTACAGCTGATTTATGATTTCTTTCTAATATAAACACAGCAAGTGATTTTTTAATAAAACTTTCACAGCAAAGTAACAAAACTACAGAAACATGCCCGAACATTTAAGTCAAGTACGGCTTTGAGTCAGTTGGTCAAGGAGCGCTGACTCTGAGCTTCAAATTTGGCAGGGCACGAGTTCGATTCTGACGATGGTTATTTAGTAATACTCGAAACAGCTGTACCTGTATGATCAGCCAAAAATTCAAATAAATAAAATAATATAAAATAAATTTTTGTTCGAAAAACCTCTGTATTAAAAATTGATATATTTTCTATTTCTTTTAATAAACTCTTAATGGTTAAATTTTTAAATGTTAATATAGTACAAAAAAAAAAAATATTTGTAGGAATTCAAACATCTGTAAGTTTTTGTCTTTCTTTCACTGGAGAAATACATGATTACACATACATGGTCTCGCTATTCCAACGGCGTATAATGTTGCCGTTGTCCATATGGTCCCATTTTTCCAGGCTTAATGATGTAATGGATTTCTCTGTTTGATTAGGGATGAGTTATTTTTGAAGTTTTTTTTTGCATCAATCACATAAAATTATTTGTGGTTGTCTTGTAATTCGCGGTTTTTGATTGCACGAATTTAATGTTTATGGAAATTTAATTTTTGACAATAAAATAACATAGCAGTCTTGGCAATAATTTAGCCCGAGTAAATTTACTCGTAATGTTATGAATATTTTTATACTGAAAGTATTTAAAATTTCATCGCAATCATTTTTAATTTGCACACACTTCTTTCTTTCTTTAGTTTATATAATTTTTACAAAAAGAAAAGGTTTAATGTTTCTTTTAGCACCGCTTTACTATTCAAAAACTTAGCATTTGGAATTTTTCTTACTGCTGACTGACCACTAATCAACTGACGGTATCAAAATTCACCCCTTTTATATCACAGTTTATTACGAAATAATTAATAACCCTACGCTAATGCACATATGAAATAGGCTCCTAGAAATGTATATACTTACGGAAGAGGCAATAAAACTCTGTAAAATAGGTTCTATACTACTTTTTATTGACGTAACAGGGCTTAAATACCTACTCTAAGCCTAGAAGGGGGCACAATAGACCCGACTTTAATTATTTTTCGTGTTTATTTGTTTCGTGTTATATACAGTGATTTGTATGTGAATTGAGTGTTCGCGAAAAAATGGAATTAACGCGAGAAAGTTTTTATGATTCAAAACAAGAGTGCATCGATTAACTGCCGTCCACATTTGACGATGAAGCTCTATCCTTTGAAACGCTGCCACTGGTACAATGATTTAAATCGTGGCTGTAGTTCGCTCACTGCCGAAATTCGACTTCGTAAAGGTCGTCCAAAATAAGTGGTGCCAGAAAACATTAATGCTGTGCAAAAACTGATACAAGTTATGCAAGATCGTCATGCGGCATACTGTGAGATTGAGGTTGTGGTGAAACCCTAGGCACAAGTTCCACCAGAAAATATAAAATATTGCAATATCATTTAGTCGTGAGAAAGGTTTTTTCTCGTTGTCTCGTTCCCCCATCAATTGACAAAATCTGAAAAAGATGCTCTTGTCGATTGGTGCTCACAAATGCTCAGAAGTACAATGACGGTGCTTAAAAGACGGACGAGTATATAACATTGTAACAGTTGACAAATCATGAATAAATGTATCTGAGCCGGAACGTAAATAGCAGTCGATTGTATGGGTGTTCGCGCTCGAAACACTTTGAAACAAATGGTCGCTTGATTTTTAGGGAAAACTGGTCATGTGGCTACTATATCCGTATTTTTACAGGAATTCAAAGCGGTTAATTCCGAATGGTAACAACCAATTGTTTACCGGAAGTCTTCAGTTAAATACGAAAAGCAAATAAGCGCAGTTGGATTATTTTCCATCTCTATAAAAACAATGCGAGTGTTTACACATTTTGTCTAACAACCAACTATTTGAACATTCAAAAGATCGAATTGATAAAGCATCCACCATATAGTCTAGATTTGGCACCCAACGACTTCTTTTTGTTCCCGAACGTCAAGAATAAATTGCGTGGAAAACGATTTCTGT
This sequence comes from Teleopsis dalmanni, assembly GCF_002237135.1. Lineage (NCBI taxonomy): Eukaryota > Metazoa > Arthropoda > Insecta > Diptera > Diopsidae > Teleopsis > Teleopsis dalmanni. Next base: position 89,413,842 of record NC_051847.1, on the reverse strand, counting down.
CGGCGGGGGTGTCTAAAAAAGATTGAAAATTATACTTTGAATGCAAAAGTATATTAATCAGAAAAGAGAACACTTCGAGAAATAATAAAGGCATTTTCAACATTGAATAGTTTGATTCGACTTTATTAAAATTTGCTAAAAATCAAATAAAAAATGATTTATTTAAACAAATGGTAAATATTTTATTTTTTTAATTGTGATCAAAAATATTATATAATAATTTATTTATTATATAATTTAAAACTTGGTCATTTAAATAGAAGTAAAAAACTATAATTTATTATTTATATATAATAACATTTTATATTTTATAGAAATATTTTTCCGATATTTCGACTATTTTCAATATTTTCGAGAGTTTCCCTGAAGAAGACAATGGAAGATAGTCGAAATAGCCGAAAAATATTTTAATAAAATATAAATCGTTTTTAAATGTAAATAATAAATAAGAGTTTTTTTTATAAATATTTAAATAACCAATTATCCCGGTAAAAAATTTATAAAAAAAATTTAAAAACGTTTCTTGTCATCTTGGATTGCGCCACTGAACAATCCACTGCACATGAAAGCAAACTACTAAAACTAATACTTCTATAGGTCTCTACTTAACTATAACTCAAGTGGAAAGTATAAAAACGGACACATCTCAACACGATATCTGAGTATAGTTTCCAAAAATTAATAATGCGTACGACTTAACTAAAAATACTGGGAACCGTATTCCAAATAAGTGGATACCAATGAGGTCCTCAGCTGCTATAGCAAACGAACGTAGTTTCAAAAATTCTACATAAATATTTAGATACACTTGAGACGTTCATATATATGTATATACTGCCGTAGGCTAATAATGATGTCATTTCTTGCATCGGCATCTACTTTCAACTATTTGGTTACTCTAGTTTTACTTATTGATCCCTTTCTTTATGGCTCATTATAGTTGATAAGATGGGCAGGAGTTCGGATTATGCGGGTTTATATAAAATAAAATCACAGTAAGCCGGAAAAATTAAACAAAAAATTTAAAATAATTCAAATAAATTATATCAAACAAAATGTATAAATAAAATATTGTTTAGATGTATGTTTCAAAATTTAAAATTCGCAGTTAAGGTTAGTCTTCTAAATTTATAATTGCCAATATGTATGAATATTCAGAATCTGAAGAATCTGAAAACGAGCAATACGAAAATGTAACCGATACTAAGCAAAAGAGCCTTCTATTTTTCATTGCCGCAGTAACAGCTATTCATATTGGTAAGTACTTATTATACATATATTAGTTGATCTATAAGTAGATTTTGAGAAACCTTATTATTACATGCAATAGTCATATAACGAAGTGTTCATATAAGAGTACCAATTGCTGTAAGTCATAAGATACATTAAGGAAAGTTCTTTTATAAAGAATTTGCTTCTTCGTTGAAAGCATTAAAGCACATATGGGACAAAAGAAATACTAACCCACTAGTCGAAACATAGCCTTATTAATATGCATATATAGAAATAGACTAAGAGTGAATAACGAACAAATATCACCAGTACATCTGTTATATCAAACCTCACCACTCCGACATTGAGTTTGAAATACGAAGACCGAAACAAGAACAATCCTTTTAAAAGTTGAATACGACTAGGATGCAAACTTTTAGGGGACCCCGATATTTTTAATCGTGTTATGCGTTTTCCATACTTAGTTATTCGTGTAAAGTTCTTAATAATAGTTATCATACAATGAAAGCCTTGTGGAAAGTCGTCAATTTTTAGAACACATATGTTATGAGTGTGAGCAAAAAAAAAAGATTGCAGCTGAAGACATAAATTTTTGATAAAAACGTTTTAGCGTTGTAGTTTCGTACATCCGAAAATTATATATAGAAAAATGTGTACAGAAAACAATAAACAAATAATAGGTTTCTCTATATAAATAAAGAAATGTAAATATAATTTTTATGGTATATTTATATAATTTTATGTTTATAAATATAAATATAAATTGTGTAATATTTGTAAGGTAGAGTGTTGGACAAGGTTGAAAAAGTTTTAAAAATATGTTCCATTAAACATTTAAATAAGAATATTTTTTTTAATAATAGTCTTTAAATGTATTTTCAGCGCCGTTTATCTTCAACAAGCTAAATTTGGCATAAGTCTGGAGTTGCTTTCATAAAATAGGAGTTTATATATAGAATTTCAAGCAAACGCATTCTTCACGTAAGATCCTAAAACATATCTGTAAACTTTTGCATATTGTACATTTAGTCTATATATCTAATGAAACAATATATTAAATTAACTCTATATATCATATATTAGCTGCCTTACGTATCAATACGGTCTATGATTCGTTACATTGTTAATGATGCAGTTATGAGAGAAATAAATGGAACTAGACAAATGGCGTATGTTGTGTTTCTCCATAGCTATACGATTGTGATATTCCTAAGTAGAAAGCAAATGGTTGGATTTGTTGGCCGTAGAGATTAAATTGGAACTATTATAACTATTACTATTATTAAAATAGTATAATTGAATATGTTACTGTAATAATTAATTTTCTTCAATTTAATTCAGTTCCGATAATTTTTTAAAAAGAGTATATAGTACTGCATATGAATTGATTTATTTAAAAGTAATTAAACGTATTATTATAATTATATTTCTTTTATTTTAATTGATTCATTTATTTGTTGAGACAAAATCAAGACTATTGTTGAACTTTACTTTCATATATCGAATTTGTTATATTAATTATCTATACGTTTTCTAGTTGTTTCGCATGACATTATAATGGATCTTAATTTATTTGAAAACAGATAAGAAAATTATTTTAGGAGTAAGGACGGTTGGATTTCGTATAATATCAATGATCGAGACGTGCTTTGAAGCAGAACACTATAAAAAACACTTAACAATCCATTAGAAAGTCGTAGTAAATATGAATCCACTGAAATATTAACACCGATAATGACAAATTACCCTTGATGAGAATGCCGTCAATAATTGAGGTATAAGTGGTTGTTAAAAGGCATTGTTACTATAAAGGTATATATAAAATAGTATATATAAAATAGTATATATAAAATAATATATGTAAAATAGTATATATAAAATAGTATATATAAAATAATTTAATTATAGTATGCATATTACTATACTTATAAATCTCCTTTTGTTTGATATTTATATATATTTTCCTACATATAAATTTGATTAAATTTGCTGGTAATAAGTTTCCTTAACTGTGCTTTTACTCCTATATCATTCTTTTTATGAATTTTGATTTATTGAAAACTATATACTTTATAAATTGTATTGATATGTTAAATTACTTTAATGGAACAAGTGATTTTGATTCCTTTTGAAATTTTATAGAGTATTTCACCAGACCTCTTGACTTCTACTTGCCCCTTGATTTTGGAATGGAGTCATGCGGTGATGGAGTGATGAAGTGATGGAATGTATAATTTTTAAGAAAAGTAGTGGAATGCTGTGACTAAACCGAAATGATTATTCTACAAATCTCTAGCAAAACTAGCTTAAAATTAGATCAAATTATCACCATATGAACAATACTGGATTAATGAAACAAGTTTCTATATCTACATAAAAGGCCTATATATATATATATGAAAAACGCGTTAAATGGTCATATAAGTCATTTATTTGCCGACCACTCCAAGTTGCGGTATGTGTCTAGGTACTACTTCCGGATCCATCTGATGTAAATAGTTGTATTTTATCACCTATCTTCTTTGTATCGGCAGTTGGCAAATCAAATGTTGAGTCATAAACAGAAGTGGAGGACAATTTATTCTTTGGATCCCATCCCTGTAACTTAAATAATTTGAGTATACTGCAGACATTTGTTTACCCAATCAAACAATGACAGATTCGGAAAATATAGTTCCACTGAGAGGTTAATGTAGGCAAACGAAATTTACAAACATTGGACATGATAACTAAGTTGATTCGAAATTATAAACTGATGGTTCAATTGTCAAACACGTTGAAAGTTTTACTTACTTTACAAACGCAGTGATTGCCTACTGCAGGACGGACCAGGATGTAAGTGTGAAGTAGCAAGAGAAATTTAAAATTAAGTGCTTTTAGTTTTGTTTAATAATATATTGAATAATAATAATTGATTTGACATATAAATGAAGGTATTATCTATTTTTTTAGACAATGACATTGGAATTTTAATATATGGCCGTCATCGGAATTGCTTCTAGAGTATCGAGTTGAAAAATAGTGTAGAATATAAAAAGACGGAGTTGGCATTAAAATAATTACTTACAACCCATATTTGCATGTACAGAATTTAATAGACATTTTCATAATCTTTGGCAAATAAAGTTATTTTCGGTGAATTTAAAAATTTTTTTTTATATTTGAACCTCTTTATAGCGACCCTCTCTATAACAAATTTTTGCATACAAAAATACCTCTAACGTTTTAACTTATGGAAAACTTCTTCATATGCTAGCTGTGTCAAAATCGGTTTGAGGTTGTGTTTATGTTATTTAGTTTATAATAGGGAGGAATGCATGAAGATTGCATGTATCTTAAAAACTATAATTGAGATTCACCGTTGATATGATCGGTGTATCTTTGGGCGATTTTATTAATGTTGACAATGATACAATCACAAAAAAAATAAAAGAAGCAGATTAATTAATCTAACATTATCACATAATAATTTTAATATTAATAGATTCAGATCAAAAACAAAATTAAGACATTGTTAAATTAAGTACATTTGCAGAATCGCGTACCGATGTTGACTCTATTATTTTCAAAAATTTGAGTTGAGATTACTTTCAATTTTCAAGTCTTTTAACTTGTTGGATGCGTTTCTTGACAAGGGAAAAGTTGAAATGTCCAAACAACCAAAAATAATTGGCATCAACGACTTCGTTATAGAGAGGTTTGACTGTACATAGTATTCAAAAATAATTTGTTTGAAAAATAACAATAATAAAAGAAAAAATTTATTTAATAATACATATGATTAGGTTTTGACAATGACTTTAGTATACATTTCCTTGTACAACAATAATTTAGCGTTACATTAAAAATAAAATATTTTTCGTATGACAACAACTAATATTAATAATGCTACTGATGATATTATTTAATTCCATACTCCATTAAAAGCTTAAGGAGTCTATAAAAGTTTTCCACTGGTTTTCATTTTGTGCCATTGCTGTCAACTCGTTTAATGATTTGACCTGCTGAACTACCCTTCTCCAGGTTATTGCTGGTCTGCCTCTTAACCTATTTCCCGGTGGTTCCAAGTAAGTGCAGCATGCGCGATATCCTCATAAGGTTTACGCAGTGTGTGTCTAATCCAACCATATTTCTTTTTTCTTATCTCGCTGTTTACGTTTGTTTGGCTCTTCATTTAAAATCGTTTTAGGCCACCATATGCCTAATATGTTGCGCAGGCATCGATTGATAGCAAGCCAGGTTTCCGATCCATATAGACATATCGATTTGACACATGTGTTAAAAATTTAGTAGTGGAATTGTAAAAGGCAAGTTAATGAAGAATTTATAAAACTAAATTTTCATTATTGTCGTAATTTTATTTTTATCCCTCTAACCTATTCTGTGATACATCGTATATACTGCTATTTTAAAAAGAAGCCATTACTTTGTGGCTTATTTTAGGAACAAAATTGCTTGTTTTTTTTATTGTTTATACATCTGTCACTACATATTTCCATATAATTTTCACCTAATATCACTGATATGTACTCATATATTTATAATATGTATAAGATTTTGTTAAGAATTATATAATTATAATTGTATTTATCGTATTAGAAACGGAAGTGTTCTATTTTGTCTATTTCTATTTATTGTATATATATTTTTTTCATCTTATGTTTGCAATCCACATTTTATAACTATATATAATAATATATATATCATTACAAATAAACTATATAATTTTATTTTATTATATAGAACTAAATTTATCTGATTTATTACCTGTCGCAAGAGTTAAATAGAATCAGTGATGCAATAAATTGTATTTAATCATTCAATTGTAAGTATATTCATTTGCTAATGTACAAGAAAAAACCAATATTGCATGAAAAGCGTGCTACTTCCTCCATTTTTGTCACACATACGCAGTGTTGTGCACAATTTAAAATAATTCAATAATATTCTTCAGTATTTATTTAAAATTTCAAACTGAGATACACTAATATTTTTGCATTGATTTCAGTCACGTTTCAATGTTTATTTATGGATGTTTTACCGAGCAGTAAAATTTGAATTGTTGCACCCATCCATGTGATGTTGTATCACATCACAAACAGACTCTGCTCTGCATTGAATATAATGTGTCACAAGATTTTATTAAAAAATTTAATTGAATTAAAAAAATAAAATTAATTTTAGGCCTGAGTCAACTTAAATTATATTAAATTAAATTAAAATAACTATTTTAAAAATAATAATTTTTAAATTAGAAAAGTCTATGGAAGTAAATTTGTTTTTTTTTTAAGTTCAGTTATTTACATATATATATTGTCATATATATTTTTAATATTTTCACAAATCTGTATTTTGTACTTATAAATTGAATGGAAATTTTTTAAAAAAGTTTCATATTAAAGCTGTGCAAAACCAATTAAATTACAAATTCCATTACAATTACAGGTTAACTGTAATGAGGCACTTAGGCGTTGCATTACAATTGTAATTGTAATTGATTAAATCACTTTCATATTACAAGTAATTGGAAATTTAGAATGTATTCGCTGGGTTACAATTGGAATTTGAATAAAAAAACAGGTAATATTGAAAAGTATTTGAGTTTCGAAAAAGGGTTTCAAAACTTTTGAGCAATTAGAAATTTGTCGGATTTTATATCATCGGTTGTTAGTTGTTTTTGCATTAAGTTTACTTAATTAACTTTAGTTTACTAAGACCATGGGTAAGGTCTTACATTTAGTTGATTGTTGTTGCTTTCTACATTTGGTGTCTTTTTTTTTATAAAATCGCGAATTTTAAGAATTGGAAAATTGTGTATTGTATCGAATGTCTTGGAAGCGAAGTATAGCAGCACATGCCTTTTTTTGAATTCGAATAATAAGTGGACTTAGGATTGTAATGAAGCACAGATTATTTCACAAAGCATTTGAGCATAACTATCTGACTTAGTGGTGTAATATTTATAACAATTTTAGATTTTGCTTAGTTTTAATAAATACATATAGCGATTAGAGTTGAATTCACTATTATACTTTTCTTATATCTTTATTAATCTATATCTTATATCTTAATCCTGTATTGATTATATGTTAATTATTATGTCTTAATTATTCTGTTGTTTATGTGCAATAACAGTACAAGTCCACAAAAAGTACACTTGGCCAAGCAATTAAAAATATGAAATTATGACATAACACTTTTTAATTTTGCATAAAGATATAGATCAGTACAGCATTATTCAACGATAATATAGAACTTTTTAATTTAAAATATATATAAAGTAAATTAAAAAAAATTTGCTTGCTATACTTATAGTAAACTTCTTATTTGTATGCAATAAGAGCTGGACAGTATTGTAAGATTAAGTTACGTTATTAAAATGAACTCAGTACTTAGAACTTAGAACTGCTGATTCGTTCATTTACGAAATAAAACACTAAGACTTTAAAACCAGTTTGAACTTTAAATGGAACCCAAAATGCTTTCAAGAAGAGATCTTGCAGTTGACTTAATTTTTCTATAATCAATATTTGCTAAATAATGATATCCAGTACTACATTAACAGGCACAATTTCTTCAAATTTGCAAAGACTTTGCTTCTTAGGACTAAACATGACATTTAAGTGGAAAATTAAATTAGCTCTAAATGTAAAAAGAATGTTACGACACAAGTAAATATTTAATACTTATACTTAATACTTATCGATAACACGAGCTTCCGTAATCGATACCTCTTTATGATGCCAAATAATGGGGTCCAAAGAAAAGTACTTAGTACTTTTAGATAACACGTATTTTTACTATTGATCATTCTTTCCGATACTTTGTATTAAAAAACAGTACTTGTTATTGGAAGAAAGTATCACATATTTATTTATATTTTTCTATAAGTACAAGTTCAACCCATTAAAACCAAGAAATACAAGAAAAGAAAGAAACACAGCATTGAAATCATTATCCATTCTTCTATGAATCTCATTTTGATATATTACAGACATTTTTGGTGGAAGTGAAGTATATTTAGAAGAGGTAAGAAATTGAAATTTGAGCTAGTTACGATATTGAACTCGAGTAGTTTAAGCTTGAGAATGGACCGCCTAATAGCTTTTGTCTGGTTTTGAGCAAACCTGGACATAGACATAACTGGTGCTCCGGTGTCTCTTCTTAAAGCATCTGTAAAGCATCTGAAAATTTGCAGGGCTCAATTATATTTTAAAAATTTCTATGGTTTGCCAGAATGGTAGTACTTCTATTACCAACATTAACCGAATGTAGATTAAGCAATATAAGATATTTAAAATGATTTACAGCCTTCTTTGGTATTACTCTACTAGAAGTCTGTCTAGATGACCTAGCGAATACAGAAGGGGTCAAAACTAACTTGAAACTAGAAATCTATTCGTAAAGTTAGAGGTTAAGTGTTTAGCTTTAAATTCTACACAATTAAATGTAGTTTTAGTGGTTTGGATTATACATTTTCAAAATCTTAAAATATGTTAAAGCTATACATAACATAAGGTTTTCTGCAAATTATTCTTTACCGTTATTATTGTCATAGTAATTTTAAAGTGTTCAAAAAAAATTCTCCTCAGCGTACCAAGAAACAAAAGGAATACTACTTTTGTATACATGTACTATATATACGTATTCCATATCATTCCAGATAACATAAGTTGAAAAGGTCTAACTACCAGGGTTCTCATATTGAATTACTGTTAATCATATTTTCTTACTTTAAATGAATAAATAAATAAATAAATAAATAATGAATATTTTTTTAAAATAAATTCTTTATATATGTATTACATATCATTCAAGATAACATAAGTTGAAAAGGTCTAACTACCAGGGTTCTCATATTGAATTACTGTTAATCATATTTTCTTACTTTAAATGAATAAATAAACTATAATGTATGATAACATAAGTTGAAAAGGTCTAACTACCAGGGTTCTCATATTGAATTACTGTTAATCATATTTTCTTACTTTAAATGAATAAATAAAAAATGAACATTTTCTTTAAATAAAATCCTTTAAAATGTGCTTATCTGAATTTTACTTCTGAAAAGAAATTTTATTTTAAAATCAGTTGATATGTTGTGTATAGTACTCGTATTTTAGTTCATATCTCATATATTAAATTTTATATATCTGCTAGATGGTAAAAAAGCATGAAAGCAATTAAATTTTTATGCAGTTTGTTTCAAAGAAAACTCATATTAAACAAACGAAAGACGACTTCTCTTGGCTATGCTGGTATCGAAGGAATATACAATCGAAGGAGTACAATATTTGCGCATTGAAAATCAATGCAGGAAATGATGCTAATAAAGAGAAATAGAATTCATAATGTACCGCAGTTAATATATTTGCCCGGAACCCCTTGGGTTTAACATAAACAGCAAAGTTAAAGTAAAGAACTGATGGCCTTAAGGTGATTTGTACGGGTTAAATAAACATGAAGTGAGCAATAATGCCACAAATGAGCTACGACGAGTATGCGTAAAGGCAAAAAGTTTGTTATTTCCAATTTGAATAAATATAGGAAAAACTTTTCTACATAATATTTATTTTTTTATTAAATTTACGCTTCAAAAATAATTTACTTAAAATATGCAACAGAGGATCTGCGACAGTAAAGTCAGTTAGTCCATATGGAATTTTTACTTTTCTTTTGGTTGTTTTTCTTAAAGGATTTTCTTTAATATGACCTTATTTAAAATGGAAACTCAGCAACCGGAAACCCCCTTAAGAATTTCACATAAAATTATATTTAATAAAGTGATAATATCAAATAGTTTCAAAGCAAGTAGTCATAAAGAAGTGATTGTTTGTATAGTATGTAGTGTCAGTGTCTTTGGTCTGACTTAAGAAGTAACATACCATACAAACAACTTAACCAAGGGTTGGAATAATTTTACTACAGAAGTCTTTAAATTGAAACCGAAATTATTGCCGAGCTTAAGCAGACACGCGTTTTGAATAAATTTAATTTAAATGGAGCACAAACAACAACAAGAGCAACAAGAGAACAAGAGCAGCATTAGGAACTACATTATGATGATAATAAGAATGATGTGAAAATTAAAACGAGGGATTGTGTGTGGGTAGCTATTAAATATTTCCACCACAACGTGCTCCAGTATTCTGCTTTAGAACTTTACCAATTTATAAACAAAAATACTTTAACTTGTTGAACTGTATAGAAGTACACACAGCTGGTTAAAATATGTCTGGCGCCAAAAATGCGGCTGACTTAACAGATTTTCATTAGAAAAGAGCAGTAATACACAGCGGCAAGTGGAAAGTGGCAAGTGGCAAGCGGCAAGCGGCAAGTGGCAAATGGTGAATGGTAAATGGTAAATGGAAAGCAGCGAGCAGCGAGTAGCGAGAAACGAGTGGCAAATGGCAAATGGCGAGTGGAGTATGAAGTATGGAGTATGGCAGGCAATCAGCCGTATACCGCCACAGGCAAAATGTCTGAAAATAGGTGACATGCTATGACATGAGTGACGCCGTATAGAGAGGCGCCAAAAAATCGCCCCTCTCGTGACTTTCGAAAAAAGAACTACTATAAAAACAACAACAACAACAAAAACAATCTCTACAAACTGTCAAGTCACTTGCAAAAGAAAAAAAAAACAAAAATGAAAATAGAAAATAGAAAACTCGGTTGTCGAATATAAAGACAAAAGGCGAGCAAATAATACTCCCCACAGGGATAAAGATAAAAGAACGAAGACAATATGTACAAAAGCATGTCATCCTAATATGGAAAGCAGCCACCCACAGCCCACTTATGCTGTACCGTAGATATAATTGGACGGTAATTGTACACCAATTTGGTTTATGAATATAAATTAACTCAAAACAACGAAGTTCAAAGATTATAAACATCATTACGAGCATTTTATTTCATTTCTCGCCGAGCTAAATAGACTAACAGATATGAGCCAAAGATTGTTGCTACTTAATCCGTGTATTTAGCGCACAAAATATTTTAACAAGAGAACGTTATTAGTGCTGGCCACCCATCGGGTATGTAAAATAAAAAATTTATCTTTTTTTTTTTTAATAAATATTTGAAACAACAAAATAAAGTATTTGAAATAACAGAATAAATAATATTTTTTTATTTATTTTTTGATGTTTTTGATAAAAAGTGCAGCTGTTTGGTGCTTAGGGTTGCCATGGTGCATACTTAAGAAAGGCGTTTTTAATGCAAACAATTTTTGTAGCAGAGCTTAAAAGCTTTTTTCTAAATCACACAAAGTAAGAGGCGCACTTTATGCGATTTTCTCCGTGTCATGTGTGCCGGAAAGGTATTGGCTGTACTGTATTTTATCCACATGTTTGTATAGGGAAGTGTGAAGCTCAAACAACCTCAACTGTCAACAATAATCATTTCCCATTTTAATCCCTTCTGCTCGCACATAAAAATAAAAAGGAAAACTGTTGCACTAAAAACTAATCCAAACGAATGCAGTTTCCTCTCGCCAAACAATCCACCCACTTTTTATGCATTTTCATGACATTAACCAACAATTCTGCCAACATAGCAAAATGCTAAAAACAATGGCATTCGCGACATTAAAAGGATTTCAAATACTCTAACATCGTTTTATGAAGGTTCTGTGGAAAGTTGGTAAGTCTAATAACGTTTATCGCATATGGAAACGAGGAACGTATAAGTAATTTCATTTTAAGAAAGCAAGGGAATGGGATTAGGATTCATTATATATTCCCGAAAGAGTTATAAACATATAGAATAAGGTTCCATGAAATCCAAATCGGAGTTAAGGAAACAAAGCGGTATTTAAAGATAAACAGAACTAGGAAAACATAGTTTAAAGTTTAATATAATTCAAATCGGAGTGAAGGAAACTCTGAAATAAAGAAATGCAGTAATAATGAACTATAAAAACATAGTTAACAATTTAGTCACATCGGAAAGAATGAAATGAGGTAACATTTGTTTTACTGAATTTTTTTAATATTATGTTGTTGTGAGTGATATCAAGTCTTCACATTATCTCCAATAGTAAGCAATGTCATAAATATGCATGATCAATAAAGACTCTCCTAAGATAGAACCAAGTTTAGACGACAGTTCAGCTCGTGTGCAGGATTATTGACTATTTGGGTTATGTTCACAAAAGTAGATGAATCAAAATAGAGACTTGAAAAGTAACTGCTGTAAATTTCCTACACTAAACATACGTATTCAATATAAAAATATTCGCCTACAGTGAATAAACGAATTCAATACAAAAAGAGGCTTTGAAGGCACCTATCAAAAACTGTCATTAATTTATTTGATTCCATTTCTTTTTAGGAAAGAAGAAGTGAAGAAGGAGTGTAAAAACAAAAACGCCTTAATGACAATAACATAAAAGAATAATGCTGTGCTGAGCCTTTTTCGAGTTAGTGCATCTGGGCACTTTTACTCTATGATAGCTGGGGGGTTTTTGCACAGTCCCACCCATCTCACTGACTAATTTGCGTATTCCGTATAATCTTCAAGATTATTCAATGATTGATCTAAGAATAATGAACAATGAAAAAGTTTATAAAGGAATTTGATAAAAAACTAATGTAATCCTTTACAATTGAAGATAAAAACTTGTAAGATATTAATCGTGGTCATCATAGGGTAAGTGCACAGCATAAGTAGACTCCACATGAACATCGTGAGTTTGTGTCCTGATAGATCAAGTAAGTTGATTTTGTTATGGGGATAGCTATGTGGATAACTAGCTGGAAGATTCACAATTCAGTTATTTAAGCTGAATTAAGAATGTTAGTTGATGGTGGCTTGAGCACTAATTTCGTTCCTGAGCATTTGTTATTTATCCGAAATTCTCAGATACATAAAGTTAACTAATAAATTCGAGATAGAGTAGCACAATCTTCTAGTTTAATCTGAATAAATCGCATATTTTGAACAATATCACTTAGAATAGAATTGCAAGTTAATAATGTTGGGTAGCTGCTCATAATTATTTATAATGTTTTTAAAGCACTATGAGAAAGGGTCAGTCTAGTAAAGGTCCCGCACTATGGATTGTAGGAACTATTTGGAATTTTAGAAAAATCAGCCCTTTTTTGTTTTATTTGCTTTATTATTTTCATTATTAAGAATATTTTCATAAATAATAATAGGTTTTGGAAATATACAAATTATTATTCATATGGCAATAAGAATATTTATTTATTACATGATGACTTGAAATATTAAATAGCTTGAACTGTTAATTCGCTGAATTATATCAATGTCGGGATAAAGCTCGTTATGCTCTTGGCTCATTCGTATGCGGTAGTCGTCGCCAAGATCTTACGAAGAGCTTTTGTTTCGAGTGCTGCTTCATAATTTTGTTGTAACATCCACACTTCTGCGCTATAAAGAAGAACAGGTTGGATAAGCAACCATGAGTGTAAATTTTGTTTGTCGACAAGACAAAAAGTTGTATATCCCAATTGTCTATTGAGCCCATAGTAGCACCTATTGACAATGGTGATTCTTCGTCTAATCTCTTGCCTGACATTGTTGTTGTTCGTTACAGTGGTGCCAACGTAGATGAAATCCTTTACAGATTCGAAAGTATAGTTTCCAGACATTATCTCGGCGTCCGAGCGACGTACAGTTCTACCAGCAGCCGAATTATACTTCGTTAAATGTACATACCTTCTGCTCAAAAAGTACTCGGATTCCGTAAATAAAACACAAATTTAAATTTTATTCCAAATTTATTTTATTTCCTTCAAAATATACTCCTTCTGAAGCGATACACATATGCCAACGCTTAACCCAATCTTCCATACACATTTCGTAGGCCCGTGAAGGTATGATTTTTAGTTCCTTCAGCGAACTTTCTTTTACCGATTCAATCGACTCAAAACGCTTACCACGAAAGGGCAATTTTAGTTTCGGGAACAGGAAAAAGTCGCATAGATCCAGATCTGGCGAATATGGCGCCTGAGCGATGACAGTGATGCCGTATTTGGTCAAAAAATCGCGTACAACAAGAATTTTCAATAGAAAAATCGCTAAATGCACTTGAGGTAGTCTCACATTAATAGCTGCTGTAAACAAAGTAATTGACAGATGGCGCTCAAATTTGTACCATATGTCAACAAAAAAAAAATTTTGAAAAAGCTTTATTACATAAGGAGTAGTTAACAAACAACAAAATCCGGACACTTTTTGAGAAGAAGGTAAGTACTTAACTTGTATATTTAAGTTATTTCACCAAATAGAAAAACGGAACGACGTATGACT
>NC_051847.1:89372654-89399228 GCF_002237135.1 Teleopsis dalmanni | reverse complement strand
TGGCAGTTATTTAAAAATTAGTCACTTTAATTTAATTACAATAAAATTTAAATAATTTGTTAGGTTCCAAATTAGCAAAAGAGTAATTTTTAGCTTAAGTACAAAATATATTAACCAATCCATACAAATCAATATTATAAGATAAAATATGATTAAATTTTACTCAAACTTTACTCAATAAAAACAATGTTAGCTTAACAAATTGGCGTAAAGTCCTGCGTTGTAAGAAATTCATAATTTTATTTAGCCATATGTGATATTGAGCGTGTTTGTATGTGTATGTGTTAGTTTAATTCCAACTTTCAACAAAGAAATTCTTAATTTTATTAAAAAAATACAAAAATGAATCCAATAAATTTACATCAAAAGTGTTGAGATAGAAAAATGAGCACAAAATTCAACGGCAGCTAAACAAAAAATTATATCTGTTGGTAAAAAATTTTTAAAAGTGCGTTTTGCATTATATATGAATTTTTAAAAATTTCAATTTCAAATTAGACGAAAAAATTGGTAAAATAGCTTAAAAATAGATTTCAATTAGACTCGAGGAGGAAATGAATCTAAAATAATATTGAATTTTTATTTTTAAACTATTTCTTGATCTTCGCTTACTTTTATTATTTACGGATTATTATTTGCAGTAAATAAAAAATCAGATAAAAAATGATTTTCAAAACAAAACTAATTTGTTTATATGAATATTAATTTTAAAAAGAGTAATAGTGTTTGTTGTAATGTTTTTGTTTTTGTATTTGTTATAGTACTTTGTAATACTTTTCTCTAGCTTGTTAGTGAAGGGTTAGCATTATTGTCAGTGGTGATAAGTAAAAAGTTAAAATTTTAATATTACAATTTAATTTTTTTAATAATTTTTTTTTTGATTTTGCGAACCTGAGCTCATTGCATAATAAAAATCGCGCCACTCATCCAACCACACCTCGGCAACACGCGCCGCATTGTGTAGCACAATATTGGCAACACCGCCGGGGAATGTGTAGGGTGACTTATCACGGAAAACGTGACCCACATGGGAACAGGGTATTATTTCTAATATTCCTCCACATTGCCAAATCTATAAATTTTGTGTATGTAATATTTTGTTTAAATAGTTTTTTGAATTTCGGATTTTAAAAATACAAATAATTATCAAATAAAACTAAATATTAATTAAAATTAATTTTGTGTTTCGATTAAATGTACACTAGATTTTCTCAAAAATTATTACAAAATATGGTATATACAAAATAAGACACTTATTATAAGGACCGCGGCGATGCTGGTATAAGAAGTTGCTATATTAGTTATAGTAAACTTATCTCAGTAACATTATAAGATCAATAATACATAAAAGTTATCACTTCTGCCTTAAATGTTCAATTATTAAAAAATATATTTATTAAGTAGTCTAAATATTTTGGCAAAATGTATGCTTACCCTAAATGACATTTCTAAGTTTTCACCACCCCATATGTCCATACCCTCATCATATGAACCAATTTCATAGAAATAATCTTTATCAATGGAAAATAAACCGCCAGCCATGGTGGGTGTACGTAAAGGCGCTGTACGGTCATTGTTACGGCGCTCCATTTCGCGCTGAGGAACACGGTACCTAGAACATAGTTAAGTTTAATAAACCATAAAAAAAACCAAAAACTATACACATAAATAATTTGTGCTAAATGAAATGGCAGTTAGTCGAGGGTTGAACTTCGACACCAGTACTGATAAGTGGCTGATTCCAGGATTATATCTTGATACTTCCGCAACCAAGTTTTTATTATAATTTTGTATGCAGCATATTTTACTCGTTTAAAGTATTACATATACATGAATGTCAACAATGTCAACTTTCGTTTTAATATATACGTGCATATAATGTGACAATTATAATTCAGAACCTTCATTCGTTTTTTTTTTTTTATTTGGGTTATTGACCAAATTTTCCATTAAAATCAGAAACGAGTCGACTCGATTAATCAATTATAAATTTCAAATATTATTTCTGAAAAAGGGAAGATTCTGTTTTTTGTTTCGGAGCAGTAAGTTTTAAAAAGTGACAGTCCGTTTTAAAATGGGACATATGCTCACCTTATACTTTTATCTATGGCATTTAAACCGAAAAAAACAATTCATTTTTATTAATACTTGCCATCTAAAATTAAGTTTCCAATTAAAACCGCCCCACGTAGAATCTGACGCAGTTATATATTCAAAGGTCTCATCAGAAATCACATCAATTATTGGGCATACAACAGTGCGACGGTTTTGTACAATCCGTGCAAGTAGAGGTTCAAGCCATCCTTCGGTACATTCGCAATGAGCATCAAGGAATGTAATTACTTCTCCCTAAAAAAAAAATGAAGATTGTATAAATCATAAAATTTTTTTAGAAATGTTTACCAATCTTAATTATAATTAATATTGGTAAATGTTGTTAAAATAAAAAAATCTTTATTATGGCAGCGTTGAAAAAGCCATTATTAATTATTTAGTATTAGTCGCATCAGTACAGTTTCGGTACCTTGAGGATACTGAAGTTATCTTAAAATCTGAATAATTTACAATATCATCGTTTATACATCGTTTACATCGTTTATAAATTAGATCTTAAATTAAAGATTTTATCTAGTCATATAGTCAATGTATTTGCATTACGACGTAAAGCTTCAACATTACAATGAAATGATTTAGAGATGGAATATATTCTCCTCGTGCAGCAAGAATTATCCTAGTCTTATTGATGTCAGATTATAGCCATTTACTAAAGAATTACTTGGCATCAATTGCAGATCTACGTTTCATTACATCGCCAATCTGTTCTTATGTTCCAGCTAATATGCAAATTTAAGTCCTATTAATTTATTGCTCCGTTCCAATAAAGTTGTTATTATTCCGTTTCATTAAAGTAGTTAAGTTCTTTCACTATTAACTCCGGTTAGTTTTAATTAGCATCCACCTATATCCCCAACCTTTCTCTATTCCACATAAACTTCTTTTTTTCTGCTATCTATTTCACTAGTTCATCTTGTGGGGTATACATTTTTCTACAGGTTCCATCAGATAGATCACCACAACAAAAAATAGTGGTAATGTTAGCACTTGTTCTCATATAAATTTTTACAAAAAGCTTTCGGTAAAAATGACTTCTAAGCCTAGGAAGTAGATATCAACGGTTCATGTTTGGTGTTTCTAAGTACCAAGCCCACAAATCTGATTGGTTAAGTACCATGGCACTAAAATAAACAAGTGGTTGTTCAATTTTTAAGACAGATCGTGTCTACGTCCTGCAGTCACCCGTTAATTTCCACGACCAAGTGCTTTTTACCATTCCCCAAGCGCTTTTATAAGCAGATCCCCGCGGACTACAACAACAATGTTGTATGCCTATGTTGATTGTGTAAACATACACACTTGAGACCTTGTATTGTTGCTGCTATGTAGCTCTTTTGTGCTTGGGGAAGTTACTATTAACCTTTTTTGTGAACTATAAAAATTTAACTATAAAATAGAAGCTTGTTGGAAATGTATAATCATAATTGAATAGTAGGCTATTCTTATTTGATTAACTGTATTTAACATTTTGTAAAAATATAGAAATAGATTAACTTTTGACTTCCGATAAGAATAAAGTTAAATTGTAAAAACACAAATTAACAGTTGGCGACGAGGAAATGGATGCTCAGGCACTCGCGACAGTTCTAAGAGAGTTCTCATTAGCAAATCAAGAATTTTTTGAGAAAATATTAAACAAAAATGAAGAAGTATTGAGAAGCGTGATTAACGGGGAAAAATCCGCTAATTCAACTCCAACCTTTCGACGGTTTGAGAAAAATGTTGAAAAGTGGTCGATATATATTCAGCAGATGCATCAACATTTTGTGGCACATCAAGTGAAAGACGATGTATTAAAACGCGCATGTTTCCTTTCGTGGATAGGTACAGAGACCTTTGAACTTATTCAAAAGTTATGTGACAATAATATAGAGAATAAGTCTTTTGGTGAACTACTAGCAAAATTGGATAATCATTTTGCGGAAAAACAGCATATATTAGCAGCACGTTTTAAATTTCATTTAATACGAATGAAAGCAAATCAATCATATGCTGAGTGGGTGGCAGAACTGCGTGGTGCGGCTAAAGAGTGCATGTTCCTATGTACTAGTGAAACTTGCCAGCAATCGTTTATAGATAATTGTATACGAGATATGGTTGTGATACACACACCACACGATAAAGTCCGTAGTGCCGCGTTGCAGAAAACAAACCCATCGCTAGAGGAAGTACTGCAGATAGCAGCAATATATGAAGCAACGGTTAAAACTTGTAACGAAATTAGAGGTGAAGATATCAGTCAAACAGTTAATGAAGTTAATCACAGTTCAAGTAAGAAAGTTAAACAGAATCGAAGTAATATTAAGTCCCGAAATTCAGTGAAGGGAGGACAATCGTGTCCAGCTTGTGGGAAAGCACATCAAAGAAATCAATGTTATCATTACAAGAACAAAACAAAGTGTCGGTTATGTACAAAGCAAGGTCATATTGCTGCAGTTTGTCAATCAGCAGTGACAGGTATTCAGCAGAATTCTAATTTTAAGGTTCGAAGACAGGAACAAAATAGAGCAAGAGATGTATATTCTATGAGTGATGTTTCATTTGAGTCAATTAATGCGAATGAAACAACGGAAGTTAAATCAGTTGATTCGCAACTTAGTTCATCTAAAATTTTCGTTGACCTCAATATAAATAACGAAATTTTAACATTTCAAGTAGATACTGGTGCAACATGTTCCTTAATTGGTTTGGCGGCATATAAACAACTGGGTAGACCTAGTTGTGGGCCTACGAATAAAGTTCTGAGAGCGTATGGAGGAGCTGTTATTTTTCTTAAGGGTTCTCTCAGAGTAAATGTCAAGTATGGAAATATTACTCGAAGCCTTGAGATACTTGTAGTTAACGATGAATATGTTACTAACATACTGGGATTGGATTTGTTTACAGTATTAAATTTCAAACTGCAGTTACCTGTTATTGAATGTTATGCAAATAATCCTTGTGACAGTCAACAAAGTTTAACCGCATCTCTACATGAACTCAGATGTCAACATGCTAACATTTTTTCTTCGAAATTGGGGCGTTGTACGTTGTTCAAAGCTGAAATCAGATTGAAGTCAGATGCTAAGCCTAAATTCTTTAAACCATACAACCTGCCGTTTGCGAAAAGAGAAGACGTTCGCATCGAAATTGATCGGTTGGTAAATATTGGAGTTTTGAAAGCTATCAGAAGCAGCGTCTGGGCCGCTCCTATAGTTGTAGTGTCAAAGCCAAATGGAAAATTACGTATTTGTGCAGATTTCAGAATTGGTGTGAACTCGCAAATTGAGATTGACAGGTATCCAATTCCTATAGTTGAGGAACTTTTTTATAAACTTCAAGGAGGACAATTTTTCACAAAAATTGATCTTAGTGAAGCGTACTTGCAAGTAGAATTGTCTGACGCAACAAAAGAACTTCTAGTCATTAATACGCCATTTGGTTTGTTCCAGTTTCAACGATTGCCATTCGGTATTGCCAGTGCTCCTGGCATATTTCAACGTCTTATGGAAGAAGTAACCGCTGGAATACCGAACTGTGCAGTTTATTTAGATGATATAATCGTAACAGGTCGAAATAATAAAGAACATTTGAATAATGTTTTCAAAATTTTTCAACGTTTGGAAGAATACGGCTTGACATGTAAAAGCGAAAAATGTAGTTTTGCGCAAGAGCAGGTAGATTATGTTGGACACGTAATCAATATGAATGGATTAATGCCCACAGGAAAACGTGTAGAGGCAATCAAATTAATGCCGCGTCCTCGTAATATTCAAGAAGTTGAAGCTTTCATTGGAAAAGTTAATTATTATAACAAATTCATTAAACAGTTTTCCATATTAGCTGCTCCTTTAAATGAACTAAGGAAAAAGAATGCTGTGTTTAAATGGACAGCATATCATGAAGATGCTTTTCAAGCATTGAAGAATGCTATGATCAAAGCTACGGAACTCGTTCATTATGATGATAAGAAGCCTATAGTGTTAGCAGTAGATGCTTCTAAGTATGGAATCGGCGCAGTAATTTCACATCGTTATGCTGATGGTTCAGAGAAGCCAATCGCGTATGCTTCAAAAAAAATTAAACAGCAGCCAAGAACGCTATTCTCAAATCGAAAAAGAGGCATTAGCAATAATTTATGGAGTGACCAAGTTTCATCAATATCTTTATGGAAGACGTTTTGAATTAATAACTGATCATCAAGCGTTGACAACACTGTTTAATCCGAATAGAAAGTTGCCAGTGATGGCGTTGCATCGTTTACAGCGTTGGGCTATTGTACTTCAAGCATATGAATATATTATACGGTTCAAAAGTTCATCTCAGAATGCTAACGCTGATGCTCTTTCCAGATTGCCGTGTGGGGATGACATACAATTTGATAGAAAGGAAGTTGTGATGTTAGATGATGTCGATACTGTTTATCAAAATGCTGTGGATTATCTTCCAGTAAATGCAACATTAGTAAAGGATATGACTGCTAATGACAACACTCTTCAACGTGTCAGCAGATATGTACAAGATGGCTGGCCTGAACAATTGCCGAAATCTGAAGGTAGTATCAAACCGTACTTTAATCGCAGATTTTGCTTATCATTTCAGAATGGAGTGTTACTTCTTCAGGCTGAATATACTAGAGTGGTGCTACCGAAAGCACTGCAATCTCAAGTATTAAATTTGTTACACGAGGGTCATTGGGGTAAAGGTCGTATGAAACAGATGGCAAGACGATATGTGTGGTTTTCTCTTATTGATAAAGCCATAGAACGTATTCATGATGATTGTTCATTTTGTCAACAAGGTGCAAGTCAACCAAAGCGAGAATTTTCTGCATGGCCAGAACCTAGTAGGCCGTGGGAAAGAGTTCATTTGGATTTCGCGGGTCCATTCTTTAAACGTATGTGGCTCATAGTTGTGGATGCATATTCAAAATTTCCATATATTGTGGAACTATCAACAATAACAGCTGTAACAACAGTTGGAGCTCTACAAAAAATTTTTTCTATCGAAGGTCTTCCGTGCACTATCGTGACAGACAACGGAACACAATTCACGTCCAATGAATTTCAAAAGTTTTGTGAAATGAACACAATTCAGCACCTCACGTCTGCTCCTTTTCATCCGGCTTCGAATGGGTTAGCGGAAAGACATGTGAGAACTTTTAAGGAAGCAGTAACAAAAATTATGAAAGAGGAACAACATATTGACAAAGCGTTGTATAAATATCTTACAACGTATAGAACTACTCCAAACTTAGCAACTGATAAATCGCCAGCAGAGTTGTTACATGGGCGGCAACCAAGAACCATTTTATCGGCGTTGTTCCCGAAAGTTATGGAGACTATGAAAACTCAAAATAGAAGTAAATTCGGAGTTGAAGAGAAAGTGCAGAGAAAGACGACAAAATGGGGACCGATGAAACAATAATCACTACTGGATCTGACTTGAAACAAAATCAAAGAGAGAAAGACGACAAAGCGGAGTCCGACGACAGATATGGGTCCACACACACTGATCAGTTGCCAGTTCAATTAAGACGGTCGGTTAGAAGGAGAAGACAACCTGTTCGTTTTAATCTAGAATAAACAAAATTCAATGTCATGTTAAACATTACTTTAGTGGTTTCAAAAATTAGGTCCAAGAGAATGTTGGAAATGTATAATCATAATTGAATAGTAGGCTATTCTTATTTGATTAACTGTATTTAACATTTTGTAAAAATATAGAAATAGATTAACTTTTGACTTCCGATAAGAATAAAGTTAAATTGTAAAAACACAAATTAACAAAAATTATTTTCGTTAGTTGTATTTTATCAGCGTCCATTAAACTTTTTGTCATACATAAGGTTTATAAGATACCCATAAGCACGGTTGCCACTTATGGTACTTTAGTACCAAAATTGGTACTTTTTCTTTTTTTTTTTTTCGTTTGGTACTCACGTTCAAAAAATGGGACATTTTTGACGGACCAACTTTATTGTGCATATTTCTAATTAATTTTTTTTATTAATGCAACTTTGCACTATTTTATATTTTGTTCATTTGTAACACTATGAAAAACACAGAACGAGAAAACAAAAAGGTTCAAAAAAAATTTGGACCTTTTTTTACAGAAATGGTACCTTTTTAAACCAATTTTGGTACAGAAAACAATTTTCAAGTGGCAACCGTGCCCATAAGTTCCTTTCATCATTAATATAGACGATATATATAATATCGTTATGATGCTCTTAATGTACTGATGAAGGAGCACCACAAATAGACATATAATTTTGTTTTATAATTTTAACCTTTATTTCCTTCGTTGTTTTTAGTATACTATATTTTAATATAAACATATTTAAATTAATTAAACAAAACGATTTAGGGATACAAGCCTGTGGTAGTCTGTCTATCATACCCTATCTATAAAAATCATATGATTTAATCAAAAATCTAAAATTTGGTATTTCTGCTCCCATACTGATAAAATTACTAAAAGTATAAAATTAGTTAAGTAGCATATATAAGAAACTGAAAAATAACTCCAAACATAAAAATACATACATATTTACAATGCTCTATAGTGTAATTAAGTAGAAATGACTAATGAAAATCACAATCAAATCATATCATAATTCTCATTTAGTTTCAATTTTGTGTTTTATATAAGCACCTACTTATAATTGTCAATTTGACCTTCACTTGAAAATTTTTCAATAAAGAAAAGTTATGGCATCCAGTAGAAATAACTTTCTATTGGATGCCAAAATTAATTTCTAGCAAACTAAGATAATTACTTAAAACTGTAAATTATGGTTCCATACTACCAAATTGGTAAAAGTGACGAATTAGTAGAGTGACATTGAAATAATTGTTGAAAATGTGCTTTGGCTTATAAATTTGGTAATTCCGTTTTTAAGTTGGAAATAATTTATAATATGTATATCTAAAATTCATTAATTGACTTGTAGCAACGTTATAGAATGGAGAAGTAGGTACTCAGTTTATACTGGATTTAGTTGACTAACAATATTGATAAAACAGTGGATTTTTATAAAAATTATAGATTTGCAATACAACAGACTCCTTAACATATGAATTATGGAATCCTTATTAAAGTCAACGCTAATACATTTTTGGTATGATTTATTTTTATTAACGTTTTAATTGAGATTATTTTCGTATAAATAAAATTAAAGACATTTTATTATTCTTTCAGCAGATGAAATAGTAACTATGATGATCCCAAATATGATGATTTAAGAAGGAGTCTCTTACCAAAATTTTTTTAGGTAGATAAAATAATAACTGAATTCAATGTTCTTAACGATGGATTATAAAGCACCACGCAATCATTTTGATAGAAAGTTTATAAATATTTTAACATAATCGAAAAGGGTTTATCAAATCGATTTACAACTGTATGAATGTATGGCTATATTCCAGCAATGATTAAGCAATCAAAACAGAAGTTGAACCAGCTTCAAAACAGGCGAAGACCGTTTCATAAGTGTGAAAGTTCAAAGCATATGTTTATTGGGGTCATATGATAAATGTTATTGGTTATGAAGTCTCTCGAAAGGAAGCAAAAAAATAATAGGGTAATATTATATGACACTTTTAAATTGCTTTGATGATATATTTATGGAAAAATTCGTAAAATAAAAATTTGTCCGACCATGACGGCGCACCAGTTAATTCGTCAGTAATTACAATAGCACTATTGGTCCAATTACGTTATAAATTGGTACCACACCTATGATATGGATTTAAAAATTTAATTGAATCTGGAATTTGGAATTTTGAATCATCGTACGTTTTTATTTTTTTAAATATATAATTCCTTTTTTAGAATGTATAAAAACTTTTTAGCAAAAAGGAATATATCGAAAATAAATTTAATGTTAAGAAAATATTGAACTCGTTTCTTGATTTATTATTGAAGGTGTACTTTCTTTAATAATAATATTAATATTATTATTTTTTGCGGGACCCGTTTCGATTCCTGGTACTTGCAGTCTCAAAAATAATTATTTACGAATAATTAAATACAAGAATTATTTCCAAGACCACTGATGATGGGCATTTGACAATACTCGAAACAGCTGTATAGTCAGCCAAGAATTCAATTAATTAAAATAATATAAAAATAATTTTTGTTGTTGTAGTTCACTACTGTTCGAAAAAAACTTTATAATATTTTTATTTTCAATATTAAATTTAATTTAATGTCAGTTATAATGGTAGTGACTATTTTACTTAATAGAAACTATTGCATTTAATATATATGTTTTGAACAATAGTGAATTATAAAAAAAAATTTTTATTAATTTTTAATTAATTAAATTTTCAAAGTTGTTTCGAGTATTTGCAAATACCCGTCATCATTTTGTCAAGATTTTGTTTACTAAAATTATCATCTATGATAATATTACCAACTTTGGCCGATAAACTGTAGATACATAAATTAAATAATACACAGAATGAATATATTTCTATCCTACTTATATTAATGTCTAAGATATGATTAAATTATATTTAATACAAATAATAGGTCTGTTCCACGAGCTACTCATAGTAACTTTGAGTAAACACTGTGTATACACAAGCGCGTTCCACCAGCAAATTTTCAAATATTTTTATGTAAATTTTACTTCTGTTTTACTCATGTTTTACTATGAGTAGCTTTTGGAACAGACCTAATTATTTCGCTAATATGATATGATAAATAGTAAAAATAGGTTAACGTATAAAATACGTAACTACTTGAATTAATTTAGTATTACATACATAGTATTAGATTCAAGTCCCATCGATATTGATGAGACTTAATATGTAATATGGTTTCTATAGTGTCTAATAAGGTATGGTTATGTGATTTGAAACACCTACTGCGTATACAGTTTTTTAAAACCCATAATTAAAAAAAAAGTATTAGTTACTGTACCTACTAAAATGCTTAAAGCATCTACTAGATCACTCTCAGTCTATTGATGCTCTTCCAAACTTATATTCTTATGTTTTGCGAAGATATCTAGTTCTGATGTAGTTTTGACCGTCTTTCAAAAGGATCGTTTTTATTGGTACATATTGCGGCCACTTTCACACATTCCTACTTCAAGTGAGTTATGTTTGAAGAAATATATTTATTTAACACACTTATTACTTTGTCATAAACATTTTACACAGCATTTAATCACCATGCAATCTTATATTTTTTTTTATAATTGTTAAAAAATACATTATTATGTCAACTTCAAATGCCTTATAAGCAGAGAATTTACTGATGGAAATAAAGTTTTGGGTATATATATATGAAAGATGAAATAATATAATAACTCATAGAACTAGTTCTATAACATATGAATAGATGGCGCTCTACTAACTAAATACTGAATCAGTGGACGCCACTGATGCATTAGGCATATCTTCAAGTTCATTTGTGTGTCCCGTCCTCATTTAACATTATTTCCACTTCATCATCATAGCAACTTCGTTTCTTTGAGAACCATTTGCAATAGGATGGTCAAGGTACCAAGAAACATTGAGTCAAAGCTATAATATGATGATCTTGTCAAATGTGAAATTTCTGTTTTCAGTATAAATTTCAAGGTTGAGACCCAAGAGCCATTATTTGTCTCAGGAAGGAATATAACCAATATAAAAGAAATTGGGATAAATAAAATTTTCATACGTTAGGAAAATAATGAAGAACAAAAAAGGGTAATTTCAGTAGTGATACTTCTACTTTGATATGCTACTTTCCAAGGAAAACAAACTTGTCTTTCATGTATCCTTATTATACAAAGACCCAACAATTGATGTTTGGACTGAAAACAGCAGAAACAAGAGATGAACAATTTAACGAAATTGAGAGTTAATCTTTCCCATCTCTAATCTCAAATGGTAAAAAATGGTATTAAATTAAATATTACTTTAATACATGGTAAGTTTATACATGTTTTGGTAATAGATTCACTTATTTGAAAAAAAGATTATTCATAAGATCCTATTTAACGAGCTTTTATTTAAATAACTTACAAAATAAAGTCTTTAATCAATTGAGGTGCTAGTATACCTCTAAAAAAGATTGCAGCTTTTTTATTTAACCTTTGAGCAATATACAAGCGATAATGAGTTATTTAGACTTATTGAAGGAGATCCGATCTTGTCAGTATGAATCACAGATTAAGTATGAATATAGAAACTCTTCTTCAACTAAATGCCTTTGATATGCTGTATTTATGTAATCTTTATGTTATAAAAAAAATATAGAGTATGTATAAAAGATTTCTAGAATAGAAATGAACTTTTTTCTTGATTTTATTTTAATTTAATTTTTAAAAATTTAATTTTAAATTAATATTTTTAATATATAAGTACATATTAAATACAAATTCATTTTGACATTTTTTTATTAAAAATACATAAATAAAACCTTAGTTATTGTTATTATAGATGTTTTTATAACGTGAGGGTTTACAATATAAATTAATCCTAATTATTATATTAATTATTATTAAATTTGAATTTAACTTCAGTTTTGACGGCAGTGACTATTTCACTTAATAGAAACTATTGATTTAATTGAGAAGTTTCTAATAGTGGTGAAACCTCACTATAAATTATTATTAATATTAGTGTATTAGTACTAATATTAGTGTATTAATACTAATATTAGTGTATTCTAATTATATAACTTCACTATTTACACATAACATACAGTTTTAGATTAGATATCACTTTATTATTAAATACAATACAACACAATATAATAAAACAATTATTCTAACCCAATCCGCCTGTCTTGCCGCGGTTTCTGGCAGCTGTCATGATTCTCCCTCTAGTGTTGTACAACGTCTGTTTACTACATATAATATATATAATTATAATATAATAATATATAATAATTATTTTTTATTCATATATAGAAAAAACTGATAAAAAACGAGCGAGTTATGCTCGTCAGTCAATTATAACTAAATACTTCTGTTTTTTTTTCAAAGTTGTGCTCCAAATAAGATTCCCTGTTAATATTCCACTAAATACCTGTTGGAAGAAGTTGTGGAAAATTAGCACAGTCAACACTCTCATTTATACCATTTTCGATTAATTAATCTAGGGCAATTCCTTTAATCGAGACTCAATTTTAGTACAATTTTCATTTGTGATTGGCAAATTTCGCGATATATGTATAACATTTGAGATAGTTACTTAACACTCTAGATATTTTACAAAAGTAGCAAAATTACTCTGAAATTAACAGTTTGTTTTATAAGACTTGACAAATAAGATGTGATTTGATTTGATATATGTATTTATGAAAAATATAAATGTCTCCTAACACAACCACAAAAAGTAAAATTATTCTAAAAATATTCGATTGGACAACAAAATTTGACTGATCGAGAGTAAATCTAGATTGAATCCAGATTTATCAATTGAAACGCCATGAGAACTGATTGAAGTTTGTCCGAACAAATATTGAAATCTGATTTTGTCATGCTTTAATTGTTCTTAAATCAGGACTTGTGGTTCTAAACGTTTCCTTTTTTTAGTTTTTTTAAGTTAATTTGTAAAAAACTGGATATAAGAGAAAGCGGGGAACCACCATACACGTTATTTCTTCTTCTGCGACTGTTAATAATTTAAGGACTAAGTGATTTATATTACCCACTGAGAGTACAAAATTAATATTTCAACCCTACATAATATTATCATTATATCAAAAAATTAACACTTATATGAGGGATAATTATAAAAATAAGGGATGGTAAAAGTTTACTTAAATAAAACATTTTTAATTAATTTTTTCTTTTTATAAGAAAAAAATAATCAGAAATAAAAATTTTTCGGAAATTATCAGTATCAAAAAAATCATGTCGTTTTATTTTGTGAACGTCGATTCAAAAAATTAAACTAAAATAAAATTTTTTAATTAATTTTTCACTTTATTTTTACTTTTAGATATTTGAACTTCGCGGAAATTAAAAGTAATCGGAAAACAAAGTATATAGTATATATAGATTCAAAAAATTAAACCAAAATAAAATTTTTTAATTAATTTTTCACTTTATTTTTACTTTTAGATATTTGAACTTCGCGGAAATTAGAAGTAATCGGAAAACAAAGTATATAGTTCTAAGTTGTGAGCGTCTACTGTTCTTAACTGATTATTATTATACATACATTGATATATCTTATAAATTTTATTCTAATTTTAATAAGGGAAAAGTATATTATTTTTTTTTTTGGAATTATAATCTACTAATTCTAATTTTAATAAAAGAAAAGTATATTACCTGTTTTTGTTTTTTGTTTTTTTTTTTGAATTTTCATCCACCAATTTTCCAGTTGCTCTTGTAATTGTATCTTTCTTAACCCATTAGCACGAATAACACTTAAGCAGTATTTGGAAAATTAAATTTTAACACTTTTTTGTATGTAAAAGGGTCAAAAGCGCTGGAAGAGACTTGTTAACTACGTGTATTCTCAAGCAATAACAACAATAAAAAATGTTAGTAACCCAAGAATGCACGTGGACACTCAAGTTTCTTAGCTTTTGACATTGTTCATTCAATATTATTTTAAGGATTTTTTTGTATCTTTTTTTCATAATTATAATAAAGTATTTTTGAAGTACAAACCTAGTTTCTATGTTTTGAATAAAACTACTTCTGTTGGTTTTATTGAAAATATAGAAACTATGATTTATACAACAAAAATTATAAGCATTTCAAAAGTAAGTAAATATTGTATTTTATTTTAATTTAATTATAATTTTTCTTCTTTTTTTTTGATTGTTTATTTAATTCATTTTTGTTGGCTTTTGGAGGTGCACATTATAGATACAAACACACGCGTAGAAGGAGAAGCAAGGAAACAACAAATAAAGAGACATGCAAACACATAAAGCGAAAGTAATCACTAATTAATTACACTTTAATTGTAATTAAGTACTTAAATACAATTTACGTTATTAATTTGCGCGCGTAAATAAAACGACAACGATACGGTAAGCTTATCCTGTATCCCTTGTCCTCTGTTCTCTGTCGCCTGTCGCCTGTCCTCTATCGTCTATTCTCTATCGTGTATCATCTATCCAGTGACTGGTATCAGGTATTCCTGAGCAATGCAATTCGGAATGCGCTGTAAGCAACATTGTCAACAGCAGCTGCTGACTTCGCAAATGTCGAGAATGAACAACAACGCCAAAGTAATTTGTGCGTTCGTATTTTAGTGCTGGTGTTGGCGTAATTAATTAAATTAAGCGGAATAACGTTAAAGTGAACACAGTATGTCTCCACATCGCCTCCTACCCTCGTCAAATGTTTCTCATGCTGAAAATTAACACTAGCAGAGCTGTTGGGGCTGCAAAGTAGCAGTGGCAATAGCAGTAGTAGTGGGAAGAGACGAAAGACCCACTAAATGTGTTTCGCCTTACAATGCAGGTTGGTGCATGCGTTGAATTTAATTGAGTTTTGTCCTTATTTCAATATTTTTCCACAATTTTATTTAACTGTTTTCACTTTTATCCAACTTTTTCTTTTATCATTTTTTATGACTTTCAACGCTATTAACATTTTCATTTTAACCACGCACCAAACCGTGCCAACTCCACCAGCAGGAGACGCGGATGCGTTGGGACGTACAGCTGAAGCGGACAACAATTATTTTTCAATTACGCCAACTAATGCCACCAACTGTTCCTATAACTGTTGTTGTTATTGTTGCTGCTCCGGCGCCTGCTGTTGTTGCTATTGTTGTTGTGGCCAGTGACAGCTTTCAATTGAAACTAATGAAGCAACAAGCGTCCAACTATTCACGCAGTAGCTTTTTTATTTGATTTTTAACTGCTCCTTTTTGAGTTATTTCCACTCTTAAATACACTTTCGACTATTTTATTTTCATTAAAATAAGAAAAACAATAAAAACATTTCCTGTTGATATTTTAATCACCATTTTGCATGAGACAGCAAAATAAAAACTTTCAAACTGAAGACAATTTTTTTTTATCCTTAATGGAACACAATCACTAGTCTTAAGAACGAAAGTGTCATTTCATTTCTGAGGAAATATCAACAGGACATGTTTCGTTTAACAACAAATGGATTTGTTTTTTACTATACCTAAATTGATACAACCGATTGTAATATCTTTTTAAACTCTATTTTTTTTTAGGGCAATAATATTCGGAGAGCAATGGGATAATATTTAATTTGATGAGATTCTGCTATGCTATGAGTAGCGCTCTTCACCTTTTCATTTCCGTTTAATACTATGAATACTGTATATGAATACTTATAGGCCAAAATGATACATAAATTATAAATCGCTGTGCCTTTAAGCGAACGACCCAATTTTACTCTGGTCTGTACCCGGTACATTGGAATAGACAATGAAATGTAAGTCCCACCCTTACCTAATCCACCCCCACTCCCTCTTATACAATCATTGAGCATCCACATACTAACCCATATATTATCACGTTATTTGCTTTAAAGATTCCCGCGGCCTACAACAAAACCAGTAACAACGAAACGTTAAACTCGATGAACTGGCAAGAAAAAGATTGAAGTTGTTGCAGAACTGCTGATAACATCACTAAATGTGGTAAAATAAGCTATTAGTATCAAATATTTTTCACTAACGAATTATAAATAGGAGACTGTTGTAATATGTAAGACTAGTATGACCTGTCTGATAATAAGATGATAAACAGAAGGGATGTCTTTAGACGGACGGTACTAATTATTGGTTTCTTTGGGAGCAGGCAGCTAGTTTGGTATTCTGCACAGCATATACTGTCACAGTTAAAACTATCTCAATAGTATTTATTGGATTTTTGGCGAGCAGGTAGGAAAAATGGAATTTTGTAACAACATTCACCGTCACAACTACAATCAGGGATTTGATGATTATCTCATTTGATCTCATTAGACTAACGACAATAATTAATGACTTCTTGGAGAACAGGAGGCTAGAAAGGCAATTTTTTCACAATGAAATAACTGTCACTGCTACAACAAGGTATCTGATCTCAGATAGAGATCTGGAATCTGGAGAGTAGAGAGAGCAGATAATGAGAATTTTTCACAACATTTTGGGTCGATTCCATTATCTTAACTTAAGTTTCAATACTGACTTAGTCAAACCTTCTACTGACAGAGCAGAGGGATCAGATGGAATCTGGAGAGTATAGAGAGCAGATAATGAGAATTTTTCACAACATTTTGGGTCGATTCCATTATCTTAACTTAAGTTTCAATACTGACTTAGTCAAACCTTCTACTGACAGAGCAGATCACAACCATTCTATCTGATCTAGCAGCAGAGAGGGATCAGATGGAATCTGGAGAGTATAGAGAGCAGATAATGAGAATTTTTCACAACATTTTGGGTCGATTCCATTATCTTAACTTAAGTTTCAATACTGACTTAGTCAAATCTTCTACTGACAGAGCAGAAAGGATCAGATGGTAGCTGTTGAGCTATTGAATATTCTTAGGAATCTTAGGTTAGACTAGTTCTAACCAAGCTACTAACACAAATATACAAAAAACCAATTGGGAACGATGATAAAGCAATTAAATGATACAAAAGCGCTTATTGGACTCTTAGATATGGTCTCCATTAACACCAGAAAAGTTCTACACGCTTAGATAATATTGATCTAATATATATATGTATAAGTATAATAATACGTTGAACCTTATATAATATAATGCAATATATAATATATTGTGTGCTTTATATAAATTCTACTGTAAATGGTTATAATAAAATTTATTGAGACCATCAATATAGTTCCAGCAATAGACGACAAACTAATTACTTTTATACGAGTCATTTATTTTAACTCGGTATGTTAAGGTATGCATATTTTTTTGACTGTAATATAGCGATGATGCTAATTTTAACATTAGTAAAATTGTGAATAAGCAAAGTTGCTGCATAAGGAACATGTAAGAACCAATGATTTATGTTCCTGTTGCATCAGGTCATAACTTTTCAAAAAAGAGAAAAAAAATCGGAATGTTTACCACATCGTACTAATTTTTATTTGTAAAGGAGTGGGTTTATAGACTGTAAGTGTTTGGTTTCGTACTTTTAAGACTACCACTGACTTACCAAAAGAAGTTTTGAGAACAATATATAGCGGTCTCTAGAAAGAAACCCATTGTCTGGTTGCAAGATCGTGTGCTATGATGCCTATACACAAGGTTTTGTGAAAGTATTTAATGTTGTTGATTAATGCGAAGAACGCAGTATCGATTTCAGTGTAGGACAAATTTCTGAAGGATTTTATTATATCGTTGGTCTATAAAAATTAGTAATAATAATTTTTACTTTTGAAAGTTAAACTCCTGGACAATTATTTCTCTAAATGCTTTCGTGGCTCCAGACGCTATCATATGTGCAAAAGTATTTGTTGCTCTAAAAATCCATAAAACTACAAACCGAATAATAAAAATAGACTTATTTTGTAAGTTGTATATTAAATAATATTATTTTGTTTTTGTTTTTAATTGAAAATGTCATACTCGTACCATTTAAAAAATGCCCCTTATTTTCTTAAAACTCTCCATATTTTATGTAGTATCAAACAGTTGCAGTCTTCATTCTTTCAATGTTTTTGGTACAAAATATAAACAATTGCCTTTTCTTTATTGCAATAAATCAATGAATATATTCATTTAAGATCTTAAAATATTTTTTTCTACCTCGTTATTAATTAGAATGTAACAGTAACTAAGAGGAAGAAAGAATTAATTTTTCGTAGTTAAAAAATATCCTTTCTTAGTTAAGTTCAGTAACATTGATTACTATGAAAAAAATTTTTCACCACTAATATTTAATATTGAAATACAATTTTACAATAAAGTTTATGAAGTTTTTATATAAATTTTCTGTAAAAAAATAATTTTATTAATAAAAAAATAATCATAAATTCCTCAAAATTTATATTATTGCCTTTAAAATAGAATTTCTCAAATACAGTACATTTGGTTAATCTTTGTATACTTTTTGCATAGTATGATTAACTAATTGATTCTGCTTAAATATTTTATTTATAAAGCACTATTTAAAATACAATAAATTAAAACAAATTTCCTTTTATTACTTGTTAATGTTTTCATAAAGTACATCAAATAGCTTCAACTTATATACATATAAAATTACGGATATTAAATAAAATAAAATGTGATATTCATAAATCTCAGCTTAGCAATACAAATGTTCATGTATATAAATTCTGAATCAAGACCATAATTTGTATCAATAAAATCAAAAAAAAAAAAAAATTGACTGCTGTCAACATAGTTTGTTCTTCTCATAACCAAAAACAAAGTTATTCCAAAAAAATTCCACTCCTAATATAAAAACAAAGACAACAACTTATGTGCCATAGACAGGATACATAAAAACAGTGTCACGTAAACAATATTCACACACAAAAATCATAGATACATATCAATTGTCATGACGATGTTCTTACCTCTCCAATGGCAACACCAAAAATAGCATCACTCAGCATCGGCACCACAGCCTCCGTATCGGAACCGTTGCGTCGCAGCCCACCAACAAACCAATTCGTATTCATTTTGCCTGTGCCAAAATCGCATTTAATACCAAATTCCGCAACAACGTCACGAAGTATTTATTCTTCGTGACAAACCATTTGTCTGCAATGTTTTCACATTTTGTATCCTGCAACCATGAACTGTGACAGGACTGCCAACACCACTAACAACATAACAACAGCAACAATTCCAGCAATAACCGAGCAACAAGCGTTCAATTCAGTGAACAAAATAAAATACAAAAACAAAAAAACAATAAACAAAAAAGAAAAAAGGAAACAAAATGAAAAATTGCAATGAAAAAGACAAACAGAAAAATGAAAATAATGAAGACGAAAAGGCTCAACAGGCTTCATTTGTGCTCCTGGCTTTCATTGTCGGAGTCCTTAGTTCGTCACGCTCGCTTTTGAAACAGTATTTGCTCTTCAATGTGGATTTTATTTTTTCATATTTTGCAATAAACAAAACTAAAATAGGAAAGGAAATATTTGCTGTGAAAAATGTGCCATAAAAACTGAGCGCATAATTAAGGATATTTGTTGCCGCTTTGCGATTTACAGGATTCGTTGGGCGTTTTGCTTACATATCAGCCACTCTCAAGCCATTCGACTCTATAAATAAATAGATAAAATATACAAAATATTATTAAAATTTTTTACATATGTTATTTATGGCATAAACAAAAGCTACAAATAAAAAAATAATAGCTGACGGTAATATATACATATAAAAAAATAACTTCAAATACTTATTTTAATAAAAATGTAAACAATTGATAAATTGCATTTAATTAAAATACACATTTACCACAATTACTGCTGAACCGCAAATTTATTTGTTTATTAAAATTAGCTACAGTTGAAAACAATGTAATCAACATTAATTAAGTATGATCTGAAAAAAAGTTATTAAATAAAAATGTATTTAAACAACGGTGCCACGTAGCGTATGAGTTACATTGGTTGTATTTATAGCATTTTTGCTTGCGAAAAATTATTATTAAAATGATATATTGTTTTGTTATTTTTTAATAATAATGTTTTAAGAACATTTTAATAAATTTTTAAGCTGCCAGCATTGAAACCAGCTAACTTAAAATGTATTAGATGAAATCAAATTAAATCCGTTCTAGAGTGAATACAAAATAGTGGTGTAAAGAAAATTCCATTGGCATTAATATACTTTCTATTTTACGATTATACATTTGTTATTTAAATCTATCGATAGACTAGGCAGCTTTATCGCATTTGTCACAAAAAAAAGTGAAAACCCTAACTCCATATTTACTATTCAGATAAGAATATCGCTATAACTCTTTAGACAAATAGTCATATCACCAAAGTTTTCGTTGCTTATTTTCTACTGATGAAAAAAGTGACCTCTTCTTTACAGTTTTTGGAATTGACCTCAAAAACGAACGCATTATCTACAACTGAAAATTGAAAAGTAAATTGAGGTTTTACCTAAATTAGGAATATGAGCATAATTTTCAAATATGCACAAAAATGAATTAAATATATCAACTTTTTAATATAATAAAAATTAATTAATATTAGTGAAATGTATAATTGAATACTTGTATAGTTAGCTTTTATTAAAATATTTTTAATAACTCACAAATAACTTATATGAATTATTAATAGTAAAAATGCACGACAAAGATATTATGTTATAACAACAGTACATAATTCTTTAATTCAAAAATATTAGAAGAATTATTTTGCTATGAAAACCTTGCATTTAAAAAAAGACTTTCTTTAACTGTTACGTTATTGCTACACGCCCAACGGTACCTCATGCAGTAGCGTGATGTACCGTCCTCCCGACATCTCAAACTTTAGCACTCTTTCCTACATAGCACCTCTTGTTTGCCATTCGCCATAAGTCCGCCTAATATCATAACCTCTTTTGCCGATCTTTCTGACTCCTCCTGTTTCAGAGCTGAAGAACCAGCTTGACTCCACTGTCAATATTCTTCTTTCAGTTTAGGATCATAATGGGTCTAATTCATAGTTATAAAATGACGAACAAAATCGGTTTCAAAATCAGCTGAAAAGTTTGTTTTCGATTCAGTTTTTGTTGAATTATCAGCGAAAGCGGCATTGACTTCCCGAATACTTTCTTCATATGGAATTCTTCTTTTCAAATATGGAATACTCGTTCGTCAGAAATATCTATGGTAGCAGCAATTTCGCACTTAGTTAACTTGGATCTCTTTAAAACAATGTCGTAAACTTTCTCAATAATTTCTGGTGTTCTTACACTTTATGGACGCTCACTACGTGGTTCATTTTCAATGCTTGGACACCCACGTTTAAACTCTAAAACCTATCGATGCATAGTTGAAAATAAAGGAGCAGCTTGTTTTAACACATTCACCATTTTTTATTAATTCCTATTCCTGACAAATCTTCTAAAAATAAGAACTTTATCACTGCGTGATATTCGGTTTATTCCATTGTAACAAAATCACCGACACGTCTTTCACCGACAGCTTTAAATGACTTGTAAAAAAAGACTTGATTGACAAATTGAAAAAAACATCTAAGAGTATTCAGGTGTTACATAAAAAGCCAAAATAGCACCTAAATATTTAATGTTCTACTGATTCCATTGACCAATGACTGATCTTCTGTTGGCCAAAGGGACAAAATCGAAGAGCAATAAGCCTACTGCCAGTGATTGGAAAGATATTACCAATGAGAGCTGAAATTGTGTCTTTCGTTGGTTTAAAGAAAATATTACGAGTAGTTTATGGAAAAATTGCTTTAAAATATATTGCAAGGATATATGTTTTAATTTGTTAGAACATAAATAGATAAAACAGAAAGCCAATTAAGACACAACACCGAATTTGAAATATTATTAAAAATAAATTTAAAAAAATTAAATAAAACTAAATTTATAAAATTAAATTAAATTCAAAAAGAAAAAAATAAAATAAAAATAGAATTAAATTAAAATTTAATTAGATGCGCAAAGTTATATGATAAATCCAATTGCTTTATTTAAAAAAAACTTTTAAAATGCAAAATTATTTCATGAATTTTTACAAATTTTCGTTGAACTGTTATCAACAAACCTCCAACCCCCCTTTTATACAATACATTAAATCTATATGTTTATATTTATATTGCGAGTTGAATTGTGTTTTTATTGGTAAAAGTTTTCATACACCAATTGGGGAGTATGCAAATATGTCACAAAAAGTACAAGTGCCATCCATAGTATTATTTTGTGTTCTATAAATCGTTGAGTTGCTATCGAATACCGACCACCGAAAACCCCATTTTTCGTCGAATACATTTGAATTTATAATGAGCAGATAACAAAAATAATACTACATGTAAATAACGAAATAAAATGAAAATAATTGAAATTATAAACATACTATAACCGACAGCGACTGGGACATTGTCACATTGACAACTCCAAATAAAAATTCACATTTAAATGGAAATGGAAAGACAATTGGTCACATGATCTAAAGTGGAAACTTCAAATAATATTGCAAATTCCACGCATTTCGATACTAATTTGACGTATAGTCTTTCTCTGTGGTTCCCCAATATATGAGAAGTGCTGGAATATATTAGTATGGACTTTAGTAATAGTTAAGTTAAGTATGTGGTTATGCATAAATATGTGACAACCCAGAGTACTGAATGGATTAACCAGGCAAATAGAAATATTTTAATTAAAATAAATTTTTACCACCTTTCAATATCCTTTGTTGTCCTGTGAAAATTGCATGAATGACACAATTTTCTAGTGATGTTTGCTTGGCATAGATTCGTATGCAAATTATTTTGATAAATATTTGTTGTTAATTAACACTTAGTTTTATAAACATAACATATGATTATGTGATTAACTTATTATCAGCATAGAGTCTGAGTACTTAAGGTTATTTCACTAATAACATTAACTAGCTTATCCTTTACTAATATCTACAATATATTACTCCAGGTGTTGTGCCTGGTGGATGTGCACAATGATTAATCGTTGAGATGTATATATTTAAACGGTTGTTGTTAAGATGATAAAAAAATACAGGTAAGAATTCCTTTAAAACGTATGTAATAGATTATTTGCAAAACTGCTAACTTAATTAATACATATTGTTTGGATAATTAGACAAATATAAAAAACCTTCACTCTAGGTCCGTACAATCTAATTTGATCTGAAACTGTAACAGTCTTATATTTGAGCTAGAATGGATAAAATTTGATTTACCTACAGTGTCGTAGCCAGGATTCTCTCTGGGACCATAAAATTTAATTTGATCTAAAATTGCAAAAGAATTGTGCCAAAAGGTACGGTAATTTTTTTGCAGTTCACTAAATTAATTAAAATAAAATTATATATACACGCATTTCCTTATAAATAATTATATGTATAAGAAGTATACTTATTAATGTTATTTTCTAGATTTTCATATAAATGCACTCTTTGTTCAAAAACTAACAGTTAATCTGTTTATAACTTTTTTCAATCATTCTGAAGATATTTATTAAAACTTCTAGTTAATATTAGTAATAAAATAAAAAAACATTTATCAGAATTGCAAGTTTCAATAAATTGTTATTACGACCAATCTTCAATACATTGTTTTATTAATACTGGATACAATGTATTAACAATACAATTAATAAAGGACACAATGGTAATTCTACAGCTTACAAGTCTATGGAACAGGTGGCCTAGCATCAAATCTTGTCAGACTGCAGCAGAGAATTCAAACTGTTTGGAAAAGTATGGGCCGATTTCTAAAAAATTGAATCAATTTAAATAGTTCTTAATCTAAATAAATTTCATATATTAACTGGACATATTTCAATTAAATATTATTCCAGGCTTGTTTCATTGTGAGATCGAATGCAATCAAATATGCATTTATCTTATCTGTTCATTTTCTGCAATTGTAAAGAAACGATTACAGTATTTTTGTATAGCTTTAATTGAACTGAGTAAGGTCTAGGAACTTAAACTAGGAAATACTAAAATGTTTTAAAAATGTCTTTAATTATCCGTGTTAGTTAGATGTGTTACTCTATGAATAGCACAATGGGACATTTATGTTGTTATGATATACGACTGATCTTTTTAATACACAATCTTAATAGCACAATCTTAAAAAAAAACAAACAAATGCTAATCGGCTGAAATTTTTTTCTCTTTTAATTTTTGCAATTCAATAACAAAAGAAGTCATGATTTGAATCTTGTTAGCATAATACTAACTTTCTTGACACTAATTAAAATTAGATTGCTTGTATAAATATAAACGATGCTTAATTGCAACTGTCTTTAGTATTGCTCGGCTAAATCCAATCGTTATTTGTTCTGAAATCGTTTATTTAGCTCAGTTATCTGGATAACCTTAAACGTTTACCCGTTCACGAAACGTTTGAGTATTAAATCATGAGAAATAGTAAATTCATTGATTTCGTCTAATATGTAATATGTTTAATATAATAAAGGTCTAAATAAACAATATATAAGCCGGTTAAGCAGGTAAATATACGTCTCTGAAGCAGTCAAGCTGTAGGAATGTAATAATTAGCAAGTGGTTAAGTCAGCAGTTAAAGAGTTGCGGTCGTGACTACGTTGTCTCTATCTATTTATCGTTAATTGTTAATCTTAATAAATATTTGATTAAAGTCATTTAAATTATTAATATTGAGTTGTGCTTATCATACATATATATACATATACATATATATAAGTCGGTTGGGCAGTTAATTATACGTCATTGAAGCAGTCAAGCAGTAGGAGTGGAGCAAGTAGCAACGGTTAAGTCAGCAGTCAGTCAGTCAGCAGTCGGCAGTCAAGTAGTTGCAGTCGTGTTTCTTTAATAATTTGTTTTCTTTTATGTTTAGAATTGTTAATTCGATCAATTATATAAATTAATTGTTCTTATTTACCGGGTTTAGTTTGTTTTCTTAATATATAAAAATAATAAAAAAAATTATACTTATTTTTGTTAATAAGATTAAATAAAAAAAATTTACTTTTTACTAATTAAAAATGTTAGTTCTCTTTTACATATATGTTTTATATAAACATATATTTATATATATTACTTATTAATATAGATTGGTTTTGTGTCTTTATAAACGATTGCATGGTTCCAATTGGACAGGCTTCAGTTCTTGCCACTTGCAGTTCAAAAATTATTTATAATCAATTAAACCAATAAAATTTGTCAAATACCATCAATGATAAAGACTCGGTAGTATCCAAAAAAACCTGTGTAGTTAATCCAAGAATTCACTTGATTTTAGATTAGAGAACTATTTGGATTTTTTGACACTATAACCCACTTATTTTTAAATATTAACTATTATTGTAGAATTATATAATTTAACCATGCTTAAAAATAATCTTAATAATTGATATTGCAGTAAATTAATATTGTGAAAATAGTTTTATTGCACTAAAATTATTAATAACCTCAGTTATAAGTCTTAGCGTGTAAAGTATCTTCTTGGTGCTCTAAATAACGATCTCATAATGTATTCTATAAGTGTTTTATTCGACAGATAAGTACTAATGAGAACCACAAGAAAGATTTCAAATACCTACTAAGTTTGTTTAAAAGTTAAAGATTTTTCGTATTATAAAATAGATAACTTTCGGAGTTTTTTTTTATAAAAATGTCAATATTTTTTATTTATTTTATATCTATTTAAGGTTAAAAGAAACTTAAAAAAGCACTTTTAAACTCACACAAAGTTTTTCTGTTTAAAGTTGGAATATTTGAAAAAAGAAAATATATTTCCTTCTCCCACTTCTATTAAAACTGTACTGTGCCCAGAGGAAACTTTTTATGATTTGTTCAAATTAGCGTGAAATAAAATTTTTATCTGGAAAAATTGTTGAATTAGTAACAGGAATTGCAAAATTAT
>NC_051847.1:89325703-89372554 GCF_002237135.1 Teleopsis dalmanni | reverse complement strand
TGAACATTTTCTTTAAATAAAGTCCTTTAAAATGTGCTTATCTGAATTTTACTTCTGAAAAGAAATTTTATTTTAAAATCAGTTGATATGTTGTGTATAGTACTCGTATTTTAGTTCATATCTCATATATTAAATTTTATATATCTGCTAGATGGTAAAAAAGCATGAAAGCAATTAAATTTTTATGCAGTTTGTTTCAAAGAAAACTCATATTAAACAAACGAAAGACGACTTCTCTTGGCTATGCTGGTATCGAAGGAATATACAATCGAAGGAGTACAATATTTGCGCATTGAAAATCAATGCAGGAAATGATGCTAATAAAGAGAAATAGAATTCATAATGTACCGCAGTTAATATATTTGCCCGGAACCCCTTGGGTTTAACATAAACAGCAAAGTTAAAGTAAAGAACTGATGGCCTTAAGGTGATTTGTACGGGTTAAATAAACATGAAGTGAGCAATAATGCCACAAATGAGCTACGACGAGTATGCGTAAAGGCAAAAAGTTCGTTATTTCCAATTTGAATAAATATAGGAAAAACTTTTCTACATAATATTTATTTTTTTATTAAATTTACGCTTCAAAAATAATTTACTTAAAATATGCAACAGAGGATCTGCGACAGTAAAGTCAGTTAGTCCATATGGAATTTTTACTTTGCTTTTGGTTGTTTTTCTTAAAGGATTTTCTTTAATATGACCTTATTTAAAATGGAAACTCAGCAACCGGAAACCCCCTTAAGAATTTCACATAAAATTATATTTAATAAAGTGATAATATCAAATAGTTTCAAAGCAAGTAGTCATAAAGAAGTGATTGTTTGTATAGTATGTAGTGTCAGTGTCTTTGGTCTGACTTAAGAAGTAACATACCATACAAACAACTTAACCAAGGGTTGGAATAATTTTACTACAGAAGTCTTTAAATTGAAACCGAAATTATTGCCGAGCTTAAGCAGACACGCGTTTTGAATAAATTTAATTTAAATGGAGCACAAACAACAACAAGAGCAACAAGAGAACAAGAGCAGCATTAGGAACTACATTATGATGATAATAAGAATGATGTGAAAATTAAAACGAGGGATTGTGTGTGGGTAGCTATTAAATATTCCCACCACAACGTGCTCCAGTATTCTGCTTTAGAACTTTACCAATTTATAAACAAAAATACTTTAACTTGTTGAACTGTATAGAAGTACACACAGCTGGTTAAAATATGTCTGGCGCCAAAAATGCGGCTGACTTAACAGATTTTCATTAGAAAAGAGCAGTAATACACAGCGGCAAGTGGAAAGTGGCAAGTGGCAAGCGGCAAGTGGCAAATGGTGAATGGTAAATGGAAAGCAGCGAGCAGTGAGTAGCGAGAAGCTAGTGGCAAATGGCAAATGGCGAGTGGAGTATGAAGTATGGAGTATGGCAGGCAATCAGCCGTATACCGCCACAGGCAAAATGTCTGAAAATAGGTGACATGCTATGACATGAGTGACGCCGTATAGAGAGGCGCCAAAAAATCGCCCCTCTCGTGACTTTCGGAAAAAAAACTACTATAAAAACAACAACAACAACAAAAACAATCTCTACAAACTGTCAAGTCACTTGCAAAAGAAAAAAAAAACAAAAATGAAAATAGAAAATAGAAAACTCGGTTGTCGAATATAAAGACAAAAGGCGAGCAAATAATACTCCCCACAGGGATAAAGATAAAAGAACGAAGATAATATGTACAAAAGCATGTCATCCTAATATGGAAAGCAGCCACCCACAGCCCACTTATGCTGTACCGTAGATATAATTGGACGGTAATTGTACACCAATTTGGTTTATGAATATAAATTAACTCAAAACAACGAAGTTCAAAGATTATAAACATCATTACGAGCATTTTATTTCATTTTTCGCCGAGCTAAATAGACTAACAGATATGAGCCAAAGATTGTTGCTACTTAATCCGTGTATTTAGCGCACAAAATATTTTAACAAGCGAACGTTATTAGTGCTGGCCACCCATCGGGTATGTAAAATAAAAAGTTTATCTTTTTTTTTAATAAATATTTGAAACAACAAAATAAAATATTTGAAATAACAGAATAAATAATATTTTTTTATTTATTTTTTGATGCTTTTGATAAAAAGTGCAGCTGTTTGGTGCTTAGGGTTGCCATGGTGCATACTTAAGAAAGGCGTTTTTAATGCAAACAATTTGTGTAGCAGAGCTTAAAAGCTTTTTTCTAAATCACGCAAAGTAAGAGGCGCACTTTATGCGATTTTCTCGTTGTCATGTGTGCCGGAGAGGTATTGGCTGTACTGTATTTTATCCACATGTTTGTATAGGAAAGTGTGAAGCTCAAACAACCTCAACTGTCAACAATAATCATTTCCTATTTTAATCCCTTCTGCTCGCACATAAAAATAAAAAGGAAAACTGTTGCACTAAAAACTAATCCAAACGAATGCAGTTTCCTCTCGCCAAACAATCCACCCACTTTTTATGCATTTTCATGACATTAACCAACAATTCTGCCAACATAGCAAAATGCTAAAAACAATGGCATTCGCGACATTAAAAGGATTTCAAATACTCTAACATCGTTTTATGAA
This sequence comes from Teleopsis dalmanni, assembly GCF_002237135.1. Classification (NCBI taxonomy): domain Eukaryota; kingdom Metazoa; phylum Arthropoda; class Insecta; order Diptera; family Diopsidae; genus Teleopsis; species Teleopsis dalmanni. The sequence goes on along the minus strand of NC_051847.1, from coordinate 89,369,950 downwards.
GGTTCTGTGGAAAGTTGGTAAGTCTAATAACGTTTATCGCATATGGAAACGAGGAACGGAATATACTTTAAGATCGAAACTGTTTTTTTTGCATAAGTAATTTCATTTTAAGAAAGCAAGGGAATGGGATTAGGATTCATTATATATTCCCGAAAGAGTTATAAGCATATAGAATAAGGTTCCATGAAATCCAAATCGGAGTTAAGGAAACAAAGCGGTATTTGAAGATAAACAGAACTAGGAAAACATAGTTTAGAGTTTAATATAATTCAAATCGGAGTGAAGGAAACTCTGAAATAAAGAAATGCAGTAATAATGAACTATAAAAACATAGTTAACAATTTAGTCACATCGGAAAGAATGAAATGAGGTAACATTTGTTTTACTGAATTTTTTTAATATTATGTTGTTGTGAGTGATATCAAGTCTTCACATTATCTCCAATAGTAAGCAATGTCATAAATATGCATGATCAATAAAGACTCTCCTAAGATAGAACCAAGTTTAGACGACAGTTCAGCTCGTGTGCAGGATTATTGACTATTTGGGTTATGTTCACAAAAGTAGATGAATCAAAATAGAGACTTGAAAAGTAACTGCTGTAAATTTCCTACACTAAACATACGTATTCAATATAAAAATATTCGCCTACAGTGAATAAACGAATTCAATACAAAAAGAGGCTTTGAAGGCACCTATCAAAAACTGTCATTAATTTATTTGATTCCATTTTTTTTTAGGAAAGAAGAAGTGAAGAAGGAGTGTAAAAACAAAAACGCCTTAATGACAATAACATAAAAGAATAATGCTGTGCTGAGCCTTTTTCGAGTTAGTGCATCTGGGCACTTTTACTCTATGATAGCTGGGGGGTTTTTGCACAGTCCCACCCATCTCACTGACTAATTTGCGTATTCCGTATAATCTTCAAGATTATTCAATGATTGATCTAAGAATAATGAACAATGAAAAAGTTTATAAAGGAATTTGATAAAAAACTAATGTAATCCTTTACAATTGAAGATAAAAACTTGTAAGATATTAATCGTGGTCATCATAGGGTAAGTGCACAGCATAAGTAGACTCCACATGAACATCGTGAGTTTGTGTCCTGATAGATCAAGTAAGTTGATTTTGTTATGGGGATAGCTATGTGGATAACTAGCTGGAAGATTCACAATTCAGTTATTTAAGCTGAATTAAGAATGTTAGTTGATGGTGGCTTGAGCACTAATTTCGTTCCTGAGCATTTGTTATTTATCCGAAATTCTCAGATACATAAAGTTAACTAATAAATTCGAGATAGAGTAGCACAATCTTCTAGTTTAATCTGAATAAATCGCATATTTTGAACAATATCACTTAGAATAGAATTGCAAGTTAATAATGTTGGGTAGCTGCTCGTAATTATTTATAATGTTTTTAAAGCACTATGAGAAAGGGTCTGTCTAGTAAAGGTCCCGCACTATGGATTGTAGGAACTATTTGGAATTTTAGAAAAATCAGCCCTTTTTTGTTTTATTTGCTTTATTATTTTCATTATTAAGAATATTTTCATAAATAATAATAGGTTTTGGAAATATACAAATTATTATTCATATGGCAATAAGAATATTTATTTATTACATGATAACTTGAAATATTAAATAGCTTGAACTGTTAATTCGCTGAATTATATCAATGTCGGGATAAAGCTCGTTATGCTCTTGGCTCATTCGTATGCGATAGTCGTCGCCAAGATCTTACGAAGAGCTTTTGTTTCGAGTGCTGCTTCATAATTTTGTTGTGACATCCACACTTCTGCGCTATAAAGGAGAACAGGTTGGATGAGCAACCATGAGTGTAAATTTTGTTTGTCGACAAGACAAAAAGTTCTATATCCCAATTGTCTATTGAGGCCATAGTAGCACCTATTGAAAATGGTGATACTTCGTCTTATCTCTAGCCTGACATAGTTGTTGTTCGTTACAGTGGTGCCAACGTAGATGAAATCCTTTACAGATTCAAAAGTATAGTTTCCAGGCACTATCTCGGCGTCCGAGCGACGTACAGTTCTACCAGCAGCCAAATTATACTTCGTTAAATGTACATACTTTCTGCTCAAAAAATACTCGGATTTTGTAAATAAAACACAAATTTAAATTTTATTCCAAATTTATTTTATCTCCTTCAAAATATGCTCCTTCTTAAGCGATACACATATGCCAACGCTTAACCCAATCTTCCATACACATTTCGTAGGCCCGTGAAGGTATGGCTTTTAATTCCTTCAGCGAATTTTCTTTTAATCGACTCAAAACGCTTACCACGAAAGGGCAATTTGTGTTTCGGGAACAGGAAAAAGTCGCACGCCGCCAGATCTGGCGAATATGGCGCCTGAGCGATGACAGTGATGCGGTGTTTGGTCAAAAAATCGCGTACAACAAGAATTTTCCATAGTAAAAATCGCTAAATGCACTTGAGGTAGTCTCACATTAACAGCTGCTGTAAACAAACTAATTGACAGATGGCGCTCAAATTTGTGCCATATGTCAACAAAAAAGCTTTATTACATAAGGAGTAGTTAACAAACAACAAAATACGGATACTTTTTGAGAAGAAGGTAAGTACTTAACTTGTATATTTAAGTTATTTTACCAAATAGAAAAACGGAGGGACGTATGACTTTCCTTGTACGCATATGATTATTTTTATAATCATTATTTTATAATTTTTTAAGCAAAATTACTAAACAAAGTAAAGACAAAGTATTTATATTACTTACAAACATTTAATTATAGTTTTTATTTACATAGTGTCAATAATTGTCATGAAATCCTTTCATGGTATACAATATATTCATTCATAATTTTATGTCATGATTGAAACTAAGTATTGTAGAAAATTAGCTCATATTAAAAAATATGATTCGTAGAATATAGAAATCTAAAATTGTCGACAGACACATTTTAACACCACAGACGTAATGACAATTTTCCAGAACATATAGAAAATACTCTTATGATGTCAGTTATCCGGATTAAATGAAACTATCTCCATTGAAACCAATGTCTAACTTACTTTCAACTAACAATTGCCATGTCAAAATGTTAATCCTAACACACATTCTCTTGCAATTACAATCCCTTCGGTTATTCCCTTCACGTCCTTGTACACTTGTAGGCTTTGAGTAATATGCTATTTCCGTTTCCGTTTGCCTTTTTTGTGCATAAATTTGTTTGCCTGTAATTAAGTTTCCGATTTAGTGTGGCAAGTGTGTAACTGTATTGTGTGTGAGGTGACTGCAACTTCCGTTCCAGAAGGTTGGCACATTCAATTGATTTTAATTTATTCCTATGCAGACGTTATTGGGACTCCGGTTAAGATTTTTGTAAAATAATAAGTTTTTTTTTTTAATTTGAACTATGAATCTTTATAAATTAAATATAACAATATATTCGTAAACTGACAATACAACGAGTGGTAGTAAATCTAATAACAAAAATCTGCAAAATAATTTACTAAAATATTTAACTCGTTCATTGAAAATGTCTCATTGCAAAAGAATTACCCCATCAAATTGAATTTGTAACAATTTTAAAGTAGATATTTTCATTTCACTCAAGTAAGCAGACAGGCCTCGGTTTAGTGTATATAAGTACATTCCATTAGAGGAAGTCAAAATGTCACCTAACAATACTACATGCGCCAAAAATTAAAAAACCATTGACTAATCGACTACTAGAGATCGTTCAAATATGTAATTACCTCTACTTTCTTCAGATTGCCAATAATAAATAATAGAAACTTCAATCATGTGAACTTCCAGTTTAACATGGGCTTGATTTAATAAGATCAGGTCTTAGGTTAGTTTAGGTTACTGTGGTCGCACTCACACTTAGATAAGGTCAATTGTGATACCCTTAAGAATTTGACACCTGTCATTATACCCATTTAGTCTTGGCCACAAACTGTGCATTCTCCTACAATATATATTGCAGAAGTTGTAGAAATTTACTATTAAAACTATTAAACTAGCTTCTAGGCTCTGGCTTCTAGAAGATTTTGATTTTTAGAAAATCATTTTTTTGAAGTTTGTCAGAGTGTTCATTGGTAAGGATAAAAAATCTTTTAAATAATCTAAATTTGATGGGATGGATTTAATTTATATTTTTTTATATCTACAGATTTTTTGCAAAGCATGTGGTAGTAAAATGACGGAAAATCACTAATTTTGGTCGCGGGAACGATACCTGCAGATCTGTCACGAGTCGTCAGATTTCTTATCAATCACACAGAAGAGCAGAAAACTCGGAAGAAGAATTTCACAAAAAATGTCTATAGAAAACGTCTGTATAAATGCTCTTAATGTCAAGAGACATCTAAAAGGATTTCAAGTACAGTTAGTATCATATGTCTGTGTTTAATCAGAAAAGTCTTGATAAAGATTCAAATATTTTCAAAGGGTATTATTAAAAATATTTTTGGACGTAATACCAATATATTATACTCTAAAAAAAAGTAAAATACGTTTTATATTCCCTACATAAAATAAATATTTGACATTTGCACTTTCTTTTTGTTTATAGTGTCCTCATCCAGATCGTTCGTAACAGAGTTCATATGGAACAACTGTAGTATCCCAATGAATTAAAATTTAAGCAAACGAATTCCTTTTTGCTTAAGAGGGTTAACCAAATTAATTTTTAACTAACAAGTTAAGAGTTAAAAGATTTTGCACTACGATCAGAGATCTATTGTTTTCACTTCATGGATTCAAAAACTATCTCCAAGTGTAATTTTCTTTGTAAATCATGGTATTAAAGTTATATTACTGAGTTTTATTTCTTTATCTGATATATGTTAAGATTCCTATTTAGGTATTTTTTTGGTTTATGCATCAGTACTGGACAAACTCATAGCATGTATTTTGAGGCATAGTTCTCTTCTCTATAGAACCTACTAGTGTTACTAGTGCAACTGGGAATAGTTCTTTAAAGTGGTAGTTTAAAGTATAGTGCTGTGTCAGAATTAATGTAATGATTATTTTTTTACTTAGTTGTATACGATCCTTAAATTTTTTATTGTAAAAGTCCTTATAAACGATTTTAGGAAGATATATTTGGCTTCAAACTATACTTCTGCGAATTCACTTGAATAACTTAGCTTAATTCAATAAAGCTCTTGTTATAGTGGAACACCCAAGTGGTCACAGACATTATTGAGTAAAAGTGCTTCAGACACTTGCTTGTAGTATGCCAAGTAAAGAAGAAAAAGAAGAATTGTTATGGTCCTAATAGACTATTGCAGTAGAGCTTTCCAAATGTATGTGAAAAAATACTTCCTTTTAAGACACGGAATGGATCTGTGTCCACAATCTGGAAACTTGAATTCATTTCGAATACAAATCATTTTTGTTATATAAAGATATTCAGCTAATCAAGTCTTGATATCACCGGATAACAATTGATCACTAAATTGTAAGAGGAAAATAAGTTCCATAAATTTAAAATCTCGTAAGCATCGATTGTTAATATGCATAAATTGCCCGCAGGGAGCAATGAAATTTCGTCATCATTGTATTTTTGTGCATTCTGTGATTTAGTGCGGAGGAGATTTTAGACTTCTCTCTGAATAAGTGCATATCCTCATCACATAATTAGGATTTCTTCTTAAAATATTTACTCTATCAAAAAAACCCCACCAATTGGAAACGACGAAACCACTTTTTGAGGATCTTACTTAACTTCAAAACCTTTGCCACAGATTCAAGTTTGTTTTTAAATCTCTAAGTTTTTACAAGGTACATATTGAGCCAATAGGCTTTGGAGGATCGTTAGGATCATCGTTATAAAATAAACGAAAATCTCAGACAATATGTGTTTTGAAAAACCCGAAACATTATATATTATATAATTATATATATATATATATGATAAATATAGTATATATATTAGTAATATATATATTATATATATATATATTATATGTATATATAAATATATATATATATATTCATATATATATACATTATGAAGAAAGTATTTCATTTAAACTTGAAGCATTTATTAATTATATTTAAGTAATTTTGTTTATTTTAAATTCTTTTTTAATTCAGATTTATAAAACCTTTAGTAGGTCAAAATATACTGAACTTTAAACTAAAATTATTCTGGAGTAGTCGAATAGGAAAGCCTTATGCCGCCATAAAATAAATCATAATACCCAATTTATATTTAGAATAGCACATAAAAGGAAGACATAAAATTGTCGGATGACAATTACATAAATAATTACATTTATGTTAGTGTCTCATCCGGTTACAATACTTGCGGCACCCATGGCCATTTGTCGCACTAACGCCAACACACGCACGCATCGTGTGTTTGTGTGTGTCCCGCAAAAAATTGCGCAAAATGTCGAGAACTCGCAAGAAAGCGAACGCGTTGAAAGTGTAGAATTGCACTTAAGCATCGCAGCGAGATATGTGAATGTGTCATTGGATCAATTTACACTACACAGGGTACACTTGAGAGAAGAACACTCTGCGAGTGTTGCGAGGTGGGGTCAACTAGGCAAATGCTTAAACTAGGCGAACATATGGTTCAAGTAGCGGATGCGGCCTACCGAGCTATTTTCTGTAATTTAATACGTGTTGGCGGTGACTTGACTGCATTGAGCTTGGCATAGAGTAGGCAAAGCACGCAGCCCGAGGATAATGTCAGAAATCTATGTAAATTGGCTAAGAGAATCGCTGCATGCGTGCGGTTCAAATGCGTTTTATTTGCGTTTTCTAATATCCTTTGTGACTTTTTTTGTAATTTTTTATGCTTAACGAGTTAATTTTATTTAATTTTTTTTTGAAATGCGACTATCGATTTAACATTCGGAAGTATCCTTTAAAATAGTTGTAAAAAATATTATACTTGTATTAATGTAAAGGAAGAAAATAAGGAAACGCACAAAAGTATATTTTCCGTGGTTTCGTGTACTTCATGAATACATATTATTTTATTCACCAGAAGAAGCACATGCAAGGAAACACTTTGTGACCATTGAGTGGCACTTGCCTGAAACATACCACAAGTATGATGACAATCCTTAAAGCCACAGGACTTAGCTCAAATGCAGCAAACAACATCTTCAAATGTGGGCCAACTGCTGTCTGTGCTGTGCAGTTGTGAGACATTCTGAGACACTATGAGACGTTGTTGTCATTGGCATTGTAACCTGTACACACACACTAAAGGAAAGGAAAGCAACTCTGCGAATATGTCTGACAAATTTACAGAGAAAAAAGGATAAAAATCAAAGCAACAAGTAAACACATGTTTCCTCCCTCCCCGACCAACTTAAGTAAGTAATGTGACAATGGAATGCTTACTTGTACAATGGTTTTTATTGCTTTTTCTTTCCATTGCGAAACATTGAAGTACTCTCCTCGTACAATGCCGTACTTCTGAACACTTCAACCCCCTTTATTAACGTTTAGCTTACCCAACCCATTGGCGCCTACATTATGCTTATACATTTAACTCGCTTGTTGCTTTTTAACTCCATTCAAAACCATATGCTTTACTTTATATTTGCCCCGTCAAAGTCGATTTGTTATGAACAACCACAATGTTCCTTTACTATAACGCAACAAATGCTCTCCCAACTCATCTTCCACCCATACTCAGCCCACACTCATACTTTGAAATTTGTTTTATAATTCAAGACAATGTAAATGCTTTGCTCTTTCCGGTGTAGAAGAACAACACCACAAACAATAGTAGAAAGCGCAACGGCACGAAGAGTGTTGCAAACAATAAAAAGCAAAATAAAACAGTGTGTTACGACTTCGGCGTTCAATGCTGACGTCGACTGCGACATTGACGCTAACGTTCGCAGCCATATTATGAAGCAACACGTCGCTTCTCCCTCATCGCTTCACATACATACATGCTGCGTACATGTGTAGCGGAGTTACAAGTAGTTTTGCTCTCTTTGGTGTTATTTTGCTTATTTTACGTGTTGGAATTACAGTCACTGCTGCTGCAGGCCTCAAATATCCCGTAGCATTGTTAATTGTTGCTTCTGTTTGGAATTTCCTCAATGCTGCATAAACACACAACTGCTTGTTGCTTTTGTGTGTACTGCGTCTGCGTGAGACTGACACTGCCAAAGGGGATGTAATTTTTGGATTTTCATATTGTTTTCTTGAATTGTGTTGTTGTTGCTCTTACGTTTTTGTAGCAAAATAAGTACAAAATAAGTTCCACAATTAAAAAGGTACCGATTACAGAAATTTTAAGTTTGAATAAGCGTTTGTTTCGCCCATGACACACTTTAGTAAAATTAAGGATTCAAATTAATTTTTATAACAGTTTTCACACAATTTATCACGTTTAGTGGATTGAAATTTAATTCATGTTTTGATGTTGTTGAAAAGGTGATGAAACCAATATACACACAATATTTTTCTACTATAATTTTTTGATATTTTCTATTTTATATTTACACATTCTTACTGCCCGCATGCAACAGTCAACAATGAAAGTAAAAAATGTTAAGTAATTTATAAATAATAAATATTCAGTGGTATATTGACATGTTTACGCTACACACATGCTAACAACCAAGTAGAGTTCATGTATAAAAATTTTCATTCTGAGGAATTCATCAAGTGTAGCAAGCTTCAGAAATGAATGCACTAAAATGAATTCTCAAAATTTATTCGAGTTTGGCATGGGCCTTTGAATATGTATGTTACACATTTATTTTACTCTTTAATGTTATTAATATTTTGGGTTTTATAAATGTTTATTAAAAATATTTGTAATATTTGTGCTCACTGGTTGAAATTATGTTCAACGCACTTCTTATATAGACCAGCATATAGTGATCTTTTTTACAATTCTTAAATAAAATAGTTTCATTCTAGCGAAAGAAATGTTCGTTTGGTGAAGACAAAGCTTTGAAAATATTTTTTAAACTAAGTAACTGTTATAAATATGAAGACGCTAGAATATCAGTAGACCACTTTATGAGACATTACCGTAAGCTTATAAACAATATATATTTAAATGATAATAGAACTACTATATTTAAAGAAAGAACTATTGCTTCTACTTAGAGTAGAATTCTAAGATTAGAGTATAAATTCTACTAAATTTATGTTCATAGGACTTACAATACTCATATCGTATAAATTTTTTTGTTTATGTAACCTAAATCATTTTAACATTTTTATACTACATAAAAGTTACTCAAAAAGTTTTTAGTAAAATAAATAAAAATCGTTTAAAATACGCTTGTTTGGTTAAATGGTAGAATAAGATTACAGTTTTCTTGTTGAATGTATGTAGCTTAATAGTTCATTTGTGGCGAGCTGTCATATGAATAGTAAAAATTTTTTCTCAGAAAATCTTTTCTCTCCCCATTCCAAAGCTGGGCAATCAGAAAGATTATAAGTGATATTTTTTTTTCGTTTGATTTCCTACATCTTTTACAATAAATGTCAAAAGGAATATGTAGTTCTTCTACTTGGTCCGATCTTCTACTACTTCTACTATTAATCTAGCAGAAATGAGTTTCAAGTACCTGTTCTTATTATATAGTCTAGTCTCGATACGCACATATAGGTATAAAGTGTACCTATTAACCATTAAACTAAAATTGTTGCAATTAATATAGCAATAATAGCATCACGTACTGGTACTGGAGTACGCGGTTTCAATGTATAGGTATAAGTATAAAGTGTGCCCATACACCATTAAACTAAAATGACTGCTATTAACTTAGCAATAATAAGTTACCAGTACATGATTTTATTATACGAAAGACAGGTCGATCATTTTATACATGTTCTAAGTTACTTCCACCTATTATAAGTTTGTAAAGAAAGTGGATTTATATGTTGTTATTAGCTTCCATCTGTTATTAGCTGATAAAAAAGTAAAAGTAGGCGCCTTTCTAAATTAGATTTGACTTAATGGTATAAGATTGAAAGGCTGTAATTGTCGCTTAGCTGTCAAAAACAATGATGTATTTGATGTAGTTTCCAATTACCCGCTAAGACGTTAGCCCGAAAAACTTTCTTTTTTTCTATTTGTGAAAATTCTGATGGAAATATTTTAGAGTTTTAGAAGTTTCAACGACTTTAAAACCTAAATATGTTGTTAATTAATTTGATATCGTACTATATAGATATTTCAAAACTGTGTCTTCGATCTAGGTGTATCGAAATATATGTTCAGCCTACCAGTTTGCTAGAGTTAGCATGTTGAAAATAATATTTGTAATAACACTACTTTAACACTACTTAACATAAAAGTAAAAATATTTTTTTAAATAAATTTTTAACAGTTTAAATAATAATTTCTCTATTAAAAATATGTTTTTTTAAATTACCCCTTCAAGTTTTTTTATAAATTATTTTTTGATGTTTACTCGATAAATTATATAAAAATGTGGAATTTGTCTGAAAGAAAAAACTCTCCCATAATTGGGGCTGATACTAAAAACGTCAACTGCGCTGCTGCTACATCAGTTGCCGAAAGAGAGAAACATTGTCTTGATATTTGGAAATAAATGAACATATGGTAAATTTGCATGCTACTTACGTCTAGAGGTATGTTAAGTATTAACATAGATAACCGTTATCAGTTGTTAATAAAGTTATTACAACTTTTAAGTATTGAAATCTATTCACATAGAACACGTTATTAAAATTTTAATTATAATTTATTTAAGCTCATTCAGTTTATTTAATTCGCTTTGTTACAAAATCAACTTGAAATTATAAATCCATTCAATACAAAAAGTCAGACAGCCAAATTAAGTTAATAATAATTTTATAATTCACCACTTCACCAAGTTTGAATAAATTTCATAAATAAAAGAAAAACAAACATTTTCGAGTGCAACTATAAAAACAAAATATTTAAATCAAATGAAGGTAAAATTACGATTTGTTGTGTGAACAAGATTTTAGCGATATAAACAGAATGAGCAAAATTACAATAAGTTGTGCAAAGAAAATATGCTTTAACGTTTCATCTCTAGTAACCAATAAAATGTTACTATTTTCTCACTTAATTATTAGAGAATTTCAATTCAATTAACATTATATTGAATCAAAATTTAATCTCTACACTACGATTATTAAATTAGCAAACAGCAGAATAATAGTTTAAAGTTATAAACTAAATTTAAGAAATTTAATTTAATATTCTTCAGAAAAATATGCGAACATAAAAAGTCAATTACGGCTTTCGGTCAGTTGGTTAAGGTAAGTTGATTCTGAGCTTCACATTTGGCAGGACCTGAGTTCGACTCCTGGTACTTGCAGACTCAAAAAAAAAATTATTTACAAATACTTAAGTACAAGAATTATTTCCAAGAGCACTGATAATGGCAATACTCGAAAAGCCGTATGGTCAAATAAAAATGCAATTAATTAAAATAAAATAAAATGAATTTTTGTTGTTGTAGTTCATTACTTTTCGAAAAAACCTCTTTATTTAATATTCTTATAAAATATTTTTATGTATATTTGGTATTTGTTTATTTACAAATTATCAGCAAACGTTAAGTAAATTAGTTTTTACATTATAAAAGCACAGTTCAAGTAAATTTATTTATACACTATTAAATGAATAGTTGACAATATTGAAAACTAAATAATACTATATATAATGTTAAATTAAGCACAACTCTTTCTAAACCTTGTCTTCACCATATTAAAGTATTTCCAGACAGTATTTTTCCAATTGAAATCTTTTACGAATAATTGTGTTTTGTAATTTTTGTTGTTATTATAATGTATATATTTTAATGTGTATATATGTATATGTATATTAATATATTAACTATATATAGCTTACTTATTTGTAACAATATGTGTACAATACAAAATATAAGTTTTTTAAGGATGGAAATTCCTGCCAATTTCCAACCTTCATAAATTCAATAACACAGCACAAATATTATCTAACACATTGTTGTAGATATTTGAAATAAAAATTGATTTATATTTGTTTAATATAATAAATAATTGGCTACTTTCTAGAACTCATCCCCGCATTCACATAACTACGACACGTGAATCAATCTAAATAGAGGAATACAGTTTTGTAAATAAATGATACACCTACCTTATTTATTTATTATATATATTTATTTTATCTTTATAAATTAATTTAAATATTAGAAGACGTTATTACTGATACTTTGTTTAAAAAATTATAACGAACCTAAAAATTCACGTTGTTACGATTTTACTACATATGCTTTAATTTATATTAATATATAAAGTCATATTAATTTATGTTTTGTATACACTTAATACCGATTCGACTGATTGTAGCGTGCTTATCTTCAACTTTGTTTGCGATGTATAGTAATACAATAGTAAAACAACAAAAACACTAAAAATATTTATCATACCCTTATTATTTTATGGGGTAGCATACGCACTTTTAAAAATATCTTAGTTACTCCATATACCGCACCCAAGTTACCAAAGCAACAGTCCTATATTTTATATTGGCACTTATATTGGTTGGGGGTGAGAAGACAGAGAGCGAGAGTGAGAGAGAGAGAGAGAGAGCAAAATTAATGCTGCTTCATGTCAGTCTACTGAAGTCGACGTCAACGTTGATACTTTTATGTGCAACGGAAGGAAATCGTATTTATTCGCGAATGTTGATATGTATGACTTGGCGCTCGTTCGCATACGAAATTCTGTAGTACTCGGTTTTCGCCTGTTGCAGCTCGCTTGGCACTTTACAGTGTGGGTGTGATTGTGTTGTGGATTTGCTTGTGTATGCGTGTTTATTATGTTATTTTCAGTTATTGAAAAGAATAAAATAACTGAAACAGCAACAGAATGATGCAAATAAGCTTACTAGTAGGAGCTACAAAAAGGCAGAGTCGAACGTGTACTTTGATGGAGCCGAGACACTACACTATTGACTACTGCGGGCAGTTGTTTACAAGAAATGCCGAATTGCGATTCATGATGCCAGATAAATTATCAAAACTAACAACAGTTAGTCGTTGGAACTCAACAGGAAAGGACATCCAATTGCGGCGTGTGCTTAAATTTCTTACATAGAACTTTAAAAATGTTAATATAATAAAGTGAAAGTCAATTTATATGAATAGAATTTTTCGATAATTAAGAGCAAAGAAAAATAAATGTTTATGAAAAAAAAACAATGGATTATTAAAAATGCTAACTTTTGTGATAAAAACATTTAATGAAAGTAAATTTAATAAATTTATGAAAAAAATGGTTAAATTACAATATAAAAATCTAACATATGGCACTACTAAGTGGGTAAGTTTTTGGATAATATTTAATAAACATGATAAATTTATAAATAAGTGTTATATAAATAATTTTATAACTTATATGTTATAAAATATTTTATGAAAATTATAATTTATTTCGATATTAAAAGCAAAATGTTGTACTTTTCAAAATAAGTCCATGTATTATTATTCTTTGAAGGGTTCTTACGTACAAAAATATACAAATGTTTATATGACACATGTGTTTATATATTGTAAGACGGAAACGGAAGTTGTGAGTTAGTGCAAAACAATGTGCAATAAACACCCTTGACGATATACCCTAAACACAGAATAAATTGTCAACGATGGCACGAAAACCTATACTTGAATAACTAACAAAATGGAATTAACCTAATAAAAAAAAATTATTTACTTGTATATTTTCCCTTACTTTGTCACCAGATAATATCTAAGTTTACTTTATACAGACATTCATCAATGAGGCAGGCAACCCTACTATAACCAACACTGCGTATGAGTTATATTTCGCCATGATTTGATGGCAGAAAAACATTTTTTAGGTACATTTTCAATTCAATACGTTGTACTAGACCTTAACATATGGTAGTCTATATTGAGACCATTTTTAAAAAGCATTTCTTTCAATTAGTTAAGCACAAGGATTTATTACTTAAATCTCCCATTCCGTTCACTAAAATAAACAATAGCTATGCGGCTCCTCTTGAACTCTTCTTTTTTTCTATTAGACAAAAGTAACTTCTATTGATTTGTTCAATTTTTATAGCTTATATCTTTGTAAGTGCTTTTTTTCCAATTTCTATTCTACATATCAATGTCTTCATCAATTAAAATCCTTTTTAATCCGTATTATTTCTATCTAATGATATTAATGCATCCGAGTACCAATTACGCTGACAGGTGCTTTTATCCAATTTGCATGGATTAAAAATTTTTACACAACAATACTAATCCTTTTGAAATCGAATTTGAGGAATTCAAAATAAAAGATGTGAAGAAAGATAAAATGAGAATATGAAGGAAAACTTTTTCCAAAGTTGTGTTCTCATATTTTAATCGTCTGGCAAGGAATTGGTTTAAAGTGGCGATTATATAGGGATCAATTTATGATGAAGCGGATATGAGAATTATGGTTGAAAGCAGTTGAAAAAGTTTTTGCTGAATATATAAAAATAAAAGAATTGAATTGATTTTGTTTTCTATGAAAAAATTTGTAACTTAGAAGAAATTCGATTTTTAAAACTAATAAGTTTCTTAAACTCTCAATTTTAAGAGAGTTTAAACCATTAAAAATCAGGAATAAGAATAATATAACTATATTTATTTTAAATAAATATGTATACATGTATATATATATATGTATATATAAATAAATAAATACAAATAATGATATGCATATGAATTAATTGAAGTCATATAGTTCAAACGATTGAACATTTATTGTGGAATTTGCTAGTTTTACTCCACTGATACCAAATTGGATAACAACTGAGAAAAGACGCTATTAGCATGACAGCACTAATATAAATAAGAGATTCTGTACTATTAAATCACTACAATTACGAAAAAAAGTTCTTCCTCAGTAGAAAAGAGGATCTTCGTATTACCACGATAATAGATCACGATGGCCTGTGTTACCTTCTTATGAAATGGGCTCTTTTCGACGTGACTAAATCTGGTCTTAACCTGAATGAAGATGAGACTATCACTCATTTGAACCAATAGGGGAGTACTAGGGCGAGAGATTTTATTTTTGCGTAATACTAGAAAATTCAAAGCGTGGGAGATACTGACCTATATTTCTTTTTCTCTACAATTCCGAAAAAAACGTTCTTGCGCAGTAAAATGGAGTACGTTTATGCTATCACGTTATCTAATGAGTTACGATGGTCTCATATAATTACCTCTTTCTGAGGTGACAGCCTAAAAGGAGATGAGATTTTTATTCTTTTAGACCAATAGGGTAGCACTCAGTCGAGTGATTCTCTCTTGATAGTAGAAGCCCTAAAACGTAGAATAAATTATACCTAACATATGTTTGAAGAAATAAATCTTGGTCTTCTGTTCCTGATCCTCTGTTAGAGGATCTCTTTTCTTTATTGTTAGAGGAATTCTAATTCTAATTTTTACTAACTAGCAATTTATTCCAATGAAAATTGTAAATTTTGTAGGGAAGAGAATTAGACCCATAATACGTGCCATGACTTTACTATAATTTTACGATATTGGTGCATTAAAAACAAGTTTTTGATGGTATCTTATATCGACTAAAAAAAATTAAACTATGTAATGTAAGTTCAATACTACCTCTAGGTAGTAGAGGTACTTCTAGGTCGCAGTTCAAATTCTCTAAAAATCTCAAGACATCTTTAGGCAAATAATGATGTGAACCATCATTATTTGCTTTGATAACTCTAATATTGATTTATCAGCTAATATTTAGATTGCCAGCGCAATCTACTATCACCCACTTAATATATTTGATGTTAATGCCATAGAGAATTATATATATATATATATATATATAAATACATATACTAGTTATTTATGCGTATATTATATTATTTATATTATGAAATTAAACCAATTCTGTTTAGATATTAGACTTTGCTTTTAAAAGCAAATGCCGAAAATTTTTTTGATTATTTTGAATGCAAAGTATATGGTGCTAGCTTAAAAAATTGGCATTATTTTTTTGCTCAGATCTTTTATACAAAAAAAAAAACATAAACACAGTAATTTCTCATTAAACTCGTTTGGTTAGTGTGAATACCTCTTTTCAATAATTCAATGAACAAGTTTAAACGAATTTAAATGAGTTGAAATAAGTTTTAACGAATTTAAATAAGTTTCAACAGGTTTAAATAGGTTGTAATAAGTTAAAACGAGTTTAAATAAGTTAAAATGAGTTTAAATAAGTAGAAATGAGTTTAAACATATTTCAAATTAGTTTAAAAAATCGTAAAACAGTTGAGATGAGTTTAAATGAGCTTAAACAAGTTTAATATATCAGTTGAGATTAGCTTTACGGTTTCAATTTGAACAACTTCCTCCAATGAAATCGATATAATTTTATGAAACACCGTATTAAAAAAAATTAAAATTAATTATTATTAATTTAAATTGTAAAAAAAATTTATACCTTCACAAAATATAATATTTAATGCCTATATTAAGGCGCTTTATTTTTCATTGCATTATTTTTCCTTTGAAAAAATTTCTAATAAATTTCAATTACTTGTAATTATTTGACTAATTTTTTTAAATCATTAATTTATTTTATTTAAAATTACAAGTCGTAACCTAACACCTGTTGATAGCTAAACCACTTACCTATTAGCTTAATGAAATAATACAGTCAAATAAAAACACACCCTTTACAATTTTAATACCCTACATTTCAGTAACATGTCCATATCAATATCAAATACTCGTATACCGTAACATCACAAGTTCATGCGAAAATATCCAATAAAGTTGAAGCATTGCTTCTACGTTGAGTGTTTGTGCAAAGTCATAGACCGCCACCCAACCCGCATTTTATAATCACATATTGAAAAATGTTTTTCGATGGTTGGAAAATGTGGAAAATTGATAACAAGCGGACATGTGCATGCAACATTAGTTATAACCACATCGCACCATACCACTCGTCTCCGCTCCTCACCACACAATAACAGCGGAACCTAACCATAAAACTCTACAACGTGGTAACCGTTGAAATCGTACACGTTACACTCAGCTGCACTGTATATCAACATAAACTCGTTTACACGATGCGACTTCATAAACTTTATGAAATAATGAAACACTGTAAAAAATTTCTCTAAGCTAGAAAAATTCCATTCAAAAGTAATGCGATATTGCGTTAGTGTCATTTCTTTTAAAAATGGTTTAGTGTTTCAAAAAAGAAACATAAATACTTTTATGTTGCTTTTAAGGAGTAAGTTATCAATATGTCTTGTATGTGATATCCATACATATCACTGTTCTCAACATTTGTTCTGGATTTCATTTTGTATAAAATAATAGTCTATCTTTCTTAGACAGCCTTTATTTTATGTGCATTTTCTTCAAAAGGAATTATTTTTAAACCACTTTGCACTTACGAGTAAGTGAAAATTATACTTTAAGATAAATATTTTAAAATTTTAAAGAAAGGTTAAAAAAATTGAAATTACTGTTAGACCCTAACAAAGCTATTTTTTTATATCTAGTTAGGGATTTTTTTATATCCTGGTATATTTAAAAAGCTGGACTAAATTTTCACTAATTTAATTTAACTTTATTTAATTAACTTAATTTAATTAATTTAATTTAACTTTATTTAATTAAATTGGTTTATTTCAATAGTTCTCACACCTAAAATGGACTTTCAAAGGATTGAATGGTTTTTTTACTACTTTAAGCAAAAAAGAAATAGGAACCACTGATTTATATTAACTGAATTTAATAACTCTTCCTAATTAGTTAGAATTTATTATGACTGTTTAGTTATTTGAGGAGGAATTGTTCCTCCCTCCACTTTATGTAACCTATAACTATATCAAACTGTGTCCTTTTCTATATTTTATTAAAGTTTATTATACTAACCTATATACATACAACATGACTAAACTGTTAATACGACTTAACATTCTCATCAAATATCTTTATAGTATCAAAACATCTGAATCATTCAAAAAATGGAATAAAGTAAAAGATATTGGAAGGCGTTTGAAAAGCATAAATTAAAAAAATTTTGATTAAATATTGATTATTGAAGAATGGCTTACCAAAAGTTACTTTTCTGTGCTTTTGAAACTTAATAAACGATAATTTAGTTTTCTTCTGGCTGGTTACATTATTGACATTTTCGAATAATCCCGAAGTTAGTAATAGCACAATTTTTAACGTTTAATCCATTCGGTTGTTGGCCTATAAACATTCTCTACATGTTTGCTTATAAGCGAAAATATTTGTATTCAGGTCATAGTGATAGTATAATAGTATTATTTATTGCAAAACTCATCCACCTATATGGTTTGTCAATAGGTCTTTTCAGTATAATCATTGATGTGGTTCTGCAAGAACTTATCGCATAACAGATCCTCTTCCTGCAACTTGAAGTTGTTTTTAAATGTATATTCTGTAATTAGTACCTTTTATGCCTCTTATATCCTGAAAACTTTCGCTTGATATATGCTAGCGGATAGTTATCCGCTATTTATATAAAGAATATACTTCTCAATATAAATTTGAGAAAACTCCCGAGTTTCTAATATTGTCTCCCCGATGTTTAATTGAAAGTGAAGTAATATGAAGTATGAATATTAATCGAATAAACAGCAAGTTACTCAGTATGTATGTTTCATACATATATTTTTCATCTACTTACACTTTTTTCCATGTTTCTATAAATACACATTATATTTTTGCCGTTCAATAATTTTGTTTTATTTATACTCCTAAAATGCTATCTCATATCTTATCAATCCTCTTATCAACTCTATTACCAGTTACTTACCAGTTGTCTGTTTATCTCTTCATATCAACATATTGTTGAATGAATTGATGTACTCATTGAATATAATTTTAAGTTGATGAACTAAAATGTATGCTAAACTTGATTAGAATAAATCAATCAATAAATATGAACTTTGAGTCCTTAATAGAGTTATTAACATTAGATAATATTCGGTTAGCAACTGATAGTGAATTAAAAAATATTATATCACTTATTATGACACCAAAAAAGTAACAAAAATTGTGAAACTTGGCAGGTAGTAGAGGTATTATTAAAATTTATATATTATTATATATATATTTATACTACATGTATGTTATACCGACATATCTTGCGTAAGTTTTGAAGTTTACGCTTTTATAATATTTAAATTTTAATCTAATCTCTGGTACGAAAAGTAATAATTCCTGGGAAATCCTAAATTTAATGTATTATTTGCATTAATGGGTTTATTCTTTTGTAAGAATTTCTTAAACAATATAACATAAGCACTACTTTCGATGGCAACTCTGGAAAAACTGGAAGTTGTTGTTTTGGTATCTGACAGGTTTTTATATGCAAAATTTAAATTTAAAAATAAAAGTTAGTTTCGAAATTGAATAATCATTTTTAACACTAAAATAATAAGTACAAAAATTAACAACTATGGAATACGAATAATTAACAAACACATATGTTGACAGTCAACTGGAAATTTTATGCGTACTTCCAAAAAACATTCACAATAGACGAATTTTTGGTTTGGCAATCATGTGATTTGAACTGCTTATTCGTTAAGCGGTGTCAAAAAGGTTGGACTAAATAAGCCAGCAGTGTTATTGCTTCATATGTTAATTTTAAAATAAGCAGTTGTTCTTTTGTGATGTGCTTACAAAAGAAAAGCCTCATTATTAATCGCAAATTACATATTATACGAAAAACTAATTTTATATGTAATTTTATAGGATTATACAATTTGATTGTAGAGAAGACCTCTAATTAGTTTATATAACTATTCTCAAATATGATCAAGTGTAGTCATGAAGCAAGCCTAGTAGTAAATGTATTGGTAACAATCTCCCTTTTTATATAATTTGAGTATTTCTGTATTGCTGTAAGATCAGTTTTGTTTACATACCTAGCTCGTTCTATTAGTTGACCCCTTTATACCGCTCCATGTGAGTTTCTGGTATAATGAAACTATAATGAAACTCTAACTAATTCAATACTTGCTAATTAATAACTAAATAAGTGGCAGATATTCATATTGTTCTCATTTCCTTTCTCTATGTATTATTTGGTACCATTCTGTTATTGAATAGTAAACTTTACGCCATATTTTTCTAAAAAACCGTCAGAATGTTCTTTTATTTATATATCTTGAATAAATATAACTATAACTATAATTGTCATATATATACCTATGACAATTGAACAAATGTGAGAATACCAGCTTCCATTGCGCTGGTAAAAATTTTAATTTTTATATAATTTTAAAATAATTTAAAATTTTAATTTTTATATAACAAAAAGAAGAAGATTCAAAAGAAGATTGCTTCCAAGTACCCACTTATGTAAGCAGATTTATTAACAAACAATTAATCCGACAATTAATCTATTCAACAAAAAAGTTATGAAATATGAGTTATGAAATATCTCTTATGATGACATTTTGCAAAGAAAACTCACACAAGTGATGTTGAGAGTTCAGGACTGGTTAAGCACGCTGGCTTATAGATGGTTACTTATAAAACAGAGATAATACTAATAAATATAAATAGGGAAATATACCTAGATGCGAGTAAGTAACGATGTTCTGAGGATATTAAAAACCATTAACTACCTTGGAATAAGACTCGGTGGGAAACTCACATTTTGGGCGTAAATAAAGCATGCAGTAGAAAGCAGTAAAGGCCACTGTTGCTTTAAGCAAACTAATGGCTAACACGGGAGGACCCACTGCGAAAAATGGAAATTGTTGATGGCAACAGTAAACGCCATCCTTCTATATGGTAGCGAAGTGTGAGCAGACGTACGTAGAAAAGAAATAATAGCAGTGGATAAAAGGGTGGATCTACGTATTACATCAGCATATCACACTGACTCGGCGGAAGCAGTTTTTGTAATAGCAGGTGTAACTCCAATTGATATTTAAGCAAATGAAAAAAATACAAGAAAATAATTGACTGCTATACTCAACAACGGACGACATGTGTCACAGTCGTTATTTCGATTATATTTATTTATATCTTAATTTAAGACTCACTAATCATACTGTAAAACTGAAATTTTAAAATGAAAATAAATATACATACATACATACTCAACAAATAGTAAGAGAAGATCAGGAGCAAACCATCGAAATGTGGCAACAAAGATGGAATAATAGCACTCAAGGAAGATGGACTGCTAGAGTGATACCAAATATAATCACCTGGTTCAAACGAAAATCGGGAGACACAAATTCTATCTCACTCAGATGCTGACCTGACATGAATACTTTGGGAAGTACCTGTACCGCATGGGAAAGGCGGATCTACATGACTGCATTTATGGCGACGGAGACTGCGATGACGCAGAGTACACTTTTTTAATTGTAATAGGTGGCTCCCATTTAAAGAAGTGATAAACGCTAAAATTGTACCAATAAATCCAGAAAATATAGTAGAAAAGTTAAGAACGAACCCAGAGAGCTGGCGAACGATAGAGCCATATATGATTCAAGTCCTCAATGCGAAGAAATTAGGCCTAGAAAGAAGAACCAGACACTAGGCAAATGAATAGTGCAGACACCAAAAAAATGTGATGAATCAGTGGAGGTCTGGACGCAAATCGAAAAGGACATAACATAAAAGAGCATAAAAGAGTAATGCGAAAGTGGTTTCAAGAGGGAATAAGTCTTGCCGAAGAGGGGGTGTTTTAGATCGTGTACTACATATAATTGTTAGGGAGTCGGGCACACCATTTCGACTATGGTATTCCACATCCTCACCACAAAAAATAAAAAAATAAAAAACAAGTAGCACATATAATAGAAGGCTTATTTATCCATATGAATATATAATAAAATTATTTAAACATACAACCAATGAAATATTCAATATGAGTGCCATATTTTCCAACACATTTGACCACCTTAAATAAAATTGTCATGTCGCCATAATTTCAATGCAATTTTTTCCAATTCATTTTTTTTTTTGTAAACATATTTTACAGTAAAAAAGGATGCAAATGCATTTTTATTAGCGATTCACATACAATATAGTATAATAAATGCTGTCCTAGAAAGTGAAATATATTCAAATTATTTTAACCACAGCTGAGAACACACCTATTAGAGCTTTTTGCAAAAAACAAAAAATGAAAAGAATTACAAACATTTTTCAAACATATTTTTACAAATTTTATACACACATAAATATATATTTATAAACATTTTTCATATATACGAGTATCTGCATATGGTTTTGCATAAAAATACATACGAATTGAATTGTCCATACGAGTAATTTTAGAAAAAGATAATTACTTTATATTTAACACAATAAATTTAATGCAAATTTTTGCTTTGACAATTAATTTTATTATTTTATACATTTTAATAATAAAATTAATTATATCTTAAAAAAACGAATATATGAACTACATAAAAATGATAAATAAACTTCAGTAATTCTTTAAAAAGGTTTTTAAATCTTTAGGTAGATTAAAATAAATAAGTTTTACATAGAATACTCCATATATCTTTGTAACTGTGGTATTCCACTGAGTCTACGTTTAGAGCCTAAGCTGTCACTTGAATCTACTATCCATCATCATCTAAATTCTTAATTAAATTAGAGTAAAACTGAAATTAAATATGTGGATATGTTTTCTACAAACTATAGTGTTGAAGTTTGAAAAGCCCATAATTAACAATGATTAAGATAATTTATATAACTGTGGTTTATGCGTTAGGTTATAAAAAAAACAACAAAAATTACTAAAACACTAAAATTGAATAACACAAATTAGTTGGCTTTGCGTGTTAACACACAGGTTCATGATTCAAAGCTAAGAAGTCTCAATTGCCTGATATGTAATCTTAAAATTTGGTATGGCCAATAAAACCAATAGATTTTCTGAAAGAGAACTAATAATTGATATTAGGCGATATCCAAAGCCGCTGTATGGTCAGTCCAATAATTTAGTTGTTTTAAGAAATTTGTTTTAGAATTTTAATTTACTTGGCATTACTATTTCTTTCTATTCAAAATAGAGTTCGTGTCATTTGACATAAAATTTTTAATTAAAAAATACCTGTTCAAAGAATGTAATGTTAAAAACAGATGTAAACTGAAGTTATTTGATCATCTTTAATCTTATATGAATTTCATGATATTTATGGATATATCATTAAGTTAAATATATCATTTTAAAAAATTCATATTCTTATTTTACTTATGCTACTAAACTGCAGCAAAAATGGTTTTAGTGATAGAATTAAGAATTTATTTTGTGGTGGTTTGGAGAATTTAGTGATAAGAACAGTTAGTACTTTAGTCTTCTACTACTCTTAATAATTTACTGCTAAGTATAATTTTTGGTTTTACTTATAGAACATTTTGTCTTTTATAACAACAACTTCAGAATTCCTCCTCGAATCTATTTTTTCTTCTTCATACATTTCTCAAATAAGGTCAATTACTTTCTTTTTAATGCAATTTAGTATTAATTATTTTTTTTTAGCCCACAATAAGAATTTTTAAGGTTTTATTTCTTATTTCTTTCATCTTTGTTTTATTTATTTTTATAAGTAAAACTTTACGCCTTTCTTTGGTCTCTGGTGATTACTCTGCAGATATAATCTTAAACATTTAACAACTTTAAGGGCTTCAATATAAATGTTAAGGCTTTAAAAATTTAAGAACCTTAAATTTTTATTTTTTATTCATTCAATTTCGTTTCCTGTGCGACCCAAACTCGGAAACCAACCCCTTAAATATTGCCCTGACTGCCCTTGCTATCAAGACGATAATAATGAAAAATTCCGCCACCAAATATTTACACGTCTACCCGGTAATTTGTAGCCGCACACCATTTTTGGCATTAAAGACAGATTCGCAGAATTTAAACTTTTAAAAATAGCAATAAACATAAAGTAACCCATGGACGGACAGATTCGTTTGCGAAGTGGGATCGGTTTTGACACATTGCGATATGTTTTAGTATAAAATCTCAATAAAGAACAAATGTTCCTCATATAAAATTTATTATATGTTTTTTATAAGAATTTTATGTTTGCATCTATGAATCGCTTTTTATGTGCATCCGCAGAGTGAAAAAAGCCTAAAGTCTAAGCGACTAAAGGTGATAATATTCTTGATATACTCGTATTCTATTTAAATTGAAACAGAGTTTTGTATGAGAATTGTAGTAAAATGCTTCAGTACAGATTAAACAATATAGGGATGTATGTTAGTCCACAGATTGCTTGCCTTTAACTTTAGTATAATTTCTGCTTTATTTTAGTACATGTGAGTGAATAGGACAATTTAAATATAACTGTAGTGTAATTATAGCAGTAGTACTAACAATAGTATTAAAAGTAGTAGAAGTAGTAATTTAAGTACAGGTAGTTGCAATAGAAGTAGAAGTAATAGTTGCTCCAATGATAGGCACAGGTAACAGTAGTAGTAGTTATAGTAATAGCAGTAGTAGTAGAATTCATAATAGTAGTAGAAATCACAAGAGCAGTAGAAGTCATAATAGTAATGGAAGCCATAATAGTACGAGTTATAATAATATTCGTGGTAGTAGTTAGCAGTAGTAATAGTAGTGGTAATATTAGTAGCAGCGGTAGCTGCAATTGTAATATTAATATTTGTAGTAGTTATAGTTGTAATTGAAATCGTAGCTGTAGTTCTAGCTGTAGTTGTAGTTGTATTTGTCATTGTAGTTGTATTTGTATTTGTAGTTGCAGTTGTAATTGTACTTGTAGTTGTAGTTGTAGTTGTAATTGAAGTCGTAGCTGTAGTTGTCGTTCTAGCTGTAGTTGTAATGGTATTTGTGGTTGAAGTTGTATTTGTGGTTGTAGTTGAAATTGTAGTTGTGGTTGTAGTTGTAGTTGTCAATATGCGATTAAGATGGTCAACATGCGATAACAGCCGGTCGGAATTCGTAAAGCCGTGTTTTGACAAGTTTGGATGTAATTCTTTTGCGTCTCACAGAGTTGTAGGGTCCATACGAGTGCTACATAGACCGCACTAAGATTTTCTGTCTTGACCCCATGAAAAACTTATTAGAGCCTTCAAAACATTATTGCGTAACTTCAGCCAACTGCAAATTGTCGTAACACGTGCAGAAAAAGTCAACATACTGTCGAGTACGATGGAGTTTGGTGGTGGTGGGTATTTTGAATTCATCGATATTGTATTGCAAAATTATGGATACCTCTTCAGTTCAAGAAGTAATGAGGAAGACAGAAGATTTTATTGGTGATAGTTAGTGGAACTATATGGGCCAGTAGGTAGGTATTTATCTTGTTACACAATGAAAATGCGTCCTAGTATATAGCTAGAACTATGCAGTCATCGGCATAGGATATGAAACTGACTCACTTGAGAAGATGCGAGAGGTTGAACATGTAGAGATTAAATAATATCGGTGAAAGAACATTGCTTTGGGCAACATCTTGCTTCAGTTTCCTGGCTTTCGACACCTTATCTTTACAATCAAAGCAACATATAAGAGCTGCCTATAAGATTGTCATATATCCATCGGTTTGTTGAATTAGCTATAGAGTATTACACCAAGTCATTTAAAAAGGTGCTATGGGATAATACTCTTTGGCAAGATTAAAGCCTACTAGCACCGTACGTTCGCATTGGCGACTTGGATAAATCAAAGCAGCATATAAGAGCTGCCTATAAGATTGTCATATATCCATCGGTTTGTTGAATTAGCTATAGGGTATTACACCAAGTCATTTAAAAAGGTGCTATGGGATAATACTCTTTGGCAAGATTAAAGCCTACTAGCACCGTACGTTCACATTAGCGACTTAGATAAAGATATTTGAGATTTGGATTGTGAAGTCTTATATATGGCAGAAGTGGTGTTATATTGCTTTCCAAAGCTATGTTGATGAGAGGTGAATGTAAGTGTGTTCCGATAACTGTTTTAAATTTAATAAGAATGAAATAGACAGTCCAGTTTAATTCCCATGTGAACTCCTAAAAACACAAAAAAAAAACAGTCCTACACTTGTACTTGTTTACAAATTTCTATCAAACTTGCTGTAATTGAAGGTATTTTCAATGAATTTAATATACGAGAAAGGTCATTCTAGATATTTTGTCGAACGCAGTATTGACATCTACAAAGAAGGCGTAAAAAGTATTTCCTATTAAAAATTTTAAATGGTGAATCACTGATAGTTTATTGATGTTACCTGTATTTACACTATATATAAAGAAATTTATTCCATACAAAACTTAATTTGATCTATATAGGAACTAACTAAGCATTTGTAATCATGTTTATCTCCATTTGAATGATATTTTACATTAATCTCGGCCGAAGTGATATTTAGTATGTTATAAAGTTTATATAAAATTTAATAACGAGATGTAAGATTAAATCTTGATAACTACTTTAACCTACTATTAATCTCACAACACAAATGTTGTATTACTTGTAATTGTTATTAAGGATTAAGGGTTCCCCTTAGGATATTACTAACACCTGCTTAAATTACTAATAATCTAACTCATTACTTAAATTAATTAGAATATAATAATATATAAATAATGATAATTAATTCCATAATATTGAATATATAATTTTATATTTTTAAAACACATTATCAAATGAAGTCTTTGATCTATTCGAATTAGAAAGGAAGTCTTTGAATTTATTATCTCTTAAGTATATTAAGTAAGTACAATATTCTTTTTTCTGCACACTGAAAAAAAATGCTTTTGTTTCTTCTTTTTCAATTTAGTTTTGATTATATTTGGCATTTAAAGTGTATAAATAAATAAATAAACATCTAGATACTTAAAAATAAAATTACACCGATATATACTTAGAAGTGCTTTTGACCATAAAAACTTAACAACTTTAAAATGTCTGAAGATTAAAGAAACAAAGTTGTAATAAATGTTATATATATATAAACATAAATGTATATATAAATATATATACTATGTATATATATATACTATATTTGTATATATAATTGAACTTTATTGTGTTCAATTTATGTCCGAAGAGATTATTTCAAAAGAAAAATAAAAATAAAATTCGGTGAGAAGATGTAGAAATAAAAGCACCGGAGATGATAAGTAAAAATGAGATTTATGTTTAAAATTTTTATTATCAATTATTTGAATTTATTGAAGCATTATGATGTCATTACTTGTAACTTTGCAATTATTCAATAAGTCAATGTGTCATGTCCAATCACACCCACTTGTTTGTATAAAAATTAATATTAACTTTCTGTAAGTTTAATGCTACAGCCAAGGGATGAAGCGTGGGATATAGAAGAGAAGTATTGTATATAATTTACTTTGATGATGAGTAGAATTCCTTGTTAACACACAGACTGCAGTACATATATATATATACCGTTCGGTATGTACATACGCCACGTTATGTATGAAACTGTACTCTCCATAACTAAATCTGTAGTCATTCATAACTGCAGTCAATTTTATAAAAAAAACAGCCAAGCCAGTCTTATAATTAACATTTACAGCATTTGCGTTGTATAATAAGTGATGGTAAATATTTTTACTCTATCAGAGGACTTATAGAACCATGTACTGCTTCTCTACATTGCGCATTAATTTTTCTCACGTCATTTTCAACATCCCCTTTCCATCCACTTTTTCTGCTTATTAATGAAATCTGTGCAGGCGATGAGCTTTAAATTATCTTAATATATTTTTGGATACATTTCGGATACAGTTCTTATTAATTATTAATCATATCATACACAGATTTTTTTCTGTTGGTATTGGACATATATTTTCTTTTATTTCCACATTTTTAAATTGCATGTATTTGCTTATCTGTGATTTTAAAAATTTGTTGTGACCAGTCGTTTGACATCAGTATCTAAAACCCTGAAGAAGTTATATCCATAATTTTGTTTTCATATATTTTAATATTCAATATTTTATGATTTATTCTTATTATTCTGGGATGATAAATATGTTAGCCATAGACTTAAATACTACAATTAGACATTAAAATAGAATCCATGAAAAAGTAGTACGTTTAAAAGAAGTGACTATTATATTTAATAGAAACTAGTATATTTGATACATTGTTTCTAGTTTCCATTAAATATAATAGTCGCTTCCGTCTGAAAAATTTGACGTCAAATTTCATTCACAAAATATTGGTCTCGCCCGTGCCACTTGTGGAGTAACATCAGCATGACTTTCTCAGCATTACGTTCCTAGATTAGGTTCTATACATAAGAAAGAACAAATCATACAACAAATAATACCTCTACAAACAGAATTATATTGAAATTTAACAATTAAAAATTAAAATATGATTAATTAATTCAATTATTCTACAGCTGTTTATGATTTCGTTCTAATATAATCTAATAATATACAGCAAGTGAATTTGTTAATAAAACTTTCACAGCAAAATAATAAAACTCCACAAAAATGTGCGAACATAAAAATTAAGTACGGCTTTGGGTCAGTAAGGTGCGCTGACTATGAGAACCAAATTTAGCAGGGCACGAGTTCGTTTTCTGGTACTTGCTGTCTCAAAAAATTATTTACGAATAATTAAATACAAGAAATATTTCCAAGACCACTGATGATAGGTATTTGGCAATACTCGATATAGCTGTATGGTCAGCCAAAAATTCAATTAATTAAAATAATATAAAAAGAATCTTTGTTGTTGTAGTTCACTACTGTAAAAAAATGTAGGGATATTTTTTTTGGTAAAGCTTGAATATTATTAAGTTTAGCTTGTAATAATCGCCAATAACTACGAGAAGCCTAAAACTCCTATAACATTTATTTGTTGTACATAAAAATCTTACCATTAAGCAAATAACAAGTATTACTATAAATTACAATAAATTTTTTAATTTTTATTTATACTACAGGAAATTTTATTTAACTATTTCTTTTAATAAAATTTTATTAAATAAATAGTATGAAATTAATAATTTTCCTTTTCTCCTACAAAAATATTATTTAACTAATTCCTTAAATAAAATTTTTTACAAATATATAATAATTTTATACTGCATTAATGAACTTTAAAACTGCTGTATATAGAGTATGCTTTAAATTCCTAGAATTTCTCAATTATTATTAGCTTACAGGTGCCACTTAAACTCTACAATTATTTTAATTATATACAAACCATACACTTCAAAGATGCTTGCATTCATCACTCCAAACACTCGTATTGCAAGTGTTATAATGCAAATCGGATTCGTTCACCTAATGCCTTATCAGTACAATTCCTTATCAATACAGTTCCGAATTTAGTTCAAACAGACGTAAATGGCGCCGCACAATGCAATGACTGAATTGAATTTATGACAGCTCCTCGCTCTGACCACTGATCCTTTTACTGCACTAATTAATGTTATTATTAATTAGATATGCTACAAGATAATAACATTTATTGTCCTGTGTTAATTATACTGCCTCATGCTATTCTATCCTCCGTGCTGTATTGCAACATTGGGTGGCACCCAGAAAGCAGCGGCAGTGGGAGGCGACACAAAATAATAAGAACTCTAGTCAAGCGGGTAATGAATTGAAGACCAGAAATAACTTGTAAATAAATTTGAAACCTTATAAAGTCTTGTGCTTGCATTGCAGAGGTGGGGGGTTATTATTAGCAACTGTTGTAAATGTGGGTACGTACGTACATATGATAGCGTTTGTATGGTTTACTTTGTCGTAGTGGGAGTTGGCTGATTGCTATGCGCTGGGTTGTTAGCATTAATAGAAGAATTGAACCATTGCTGTTGTATGTTGATAGCAACCATGCCACCGGAACACATAAACACACTCATAAACAAATTAAAATTGCTGCCTATCTGAAACATGACAAAAGGACACCAACAAAAGAATTCCTTTGTCCCTGTGTCCAATTATAATGAAGTTAGTAACCAAAATTATGGTATATGCCACATTGTTTGACTTAGCAGCACATTTCGGTTAAAAATGTGTCATTTTTCGGGGGTAATGGAGAGCTATTGTCATTTTATCACCATAGACATTATGTTTTAATTACAAGAATAAAACATTTTTCTATACATTGTGAGTGATTTTATTACTTTTAATGTTCATAATTAAGCCAACATAATGTTTTCTTTATACAATTTCCTGTTTAATTTTAACTAATATAAATACTAAAATACTAAAAAGAGTTTATAAAAAATAAATGCTGAATATACATACAGTCAAACTTCCATAACTCGAAGCACCATTTTGCAAAGAAAAGGTTCGAGTTATGGAGACTTCAAGTTAAAGCATTTTTTTGTGAATCTATGTAATTTGCTCTCTAAACCCAATTGTACCCTATTAAGTTCGATTTATAGAAAATTTGAGAAGTTCAAGTTATGAAAGTTTGACTATATAGAAGTTCGAATGACTAAACTAACGGATTTCTTCTCAATTATACCAACATGTCAAAATATTTAAATAGTCAGAATACTTTATTAAAAAAAAAATCAATCAAAGTACTTTTTTATGTTAAGTACTTTATTGAAATATTTTTGAACAATCTACCCATACTTAACGGAATTGGGTTAAACCTAGAAAATACGCATAAGAAATATTATCACCCAAAACTCTTCTTTTACTAAAATAATAACCTTTCACCATAGTTGAGTTCAAAAATGAGATTTAATAAAAAATAACAAATAATATTAAAGTTTAGAAGAGTGTGAATTTTTAAAAATTAAAATTTATTCTCAAGTTTGCCGATTCATTCTGATTAATGGCAGCAGTTTCATTCTTAATCTTTTAATTAACTATAATTTTTTATAGAAAAGTTACGAACAGTTGTGAACAACAACAATTATATTTATATGGTTTCGTTTTAATATAAACATAGCAAATGAAATTATTAATAAAACTTTCACAGCAAATTAGAAACAACTTCAAAAAAATTTGTATACATAAAAACCAAGTACGACTTTGGATCAGTTGGCTAATAAACCCTGACTTTGAGCTTCCAATTTGGCAGGGCAGGAGTTAAACAAAAAAAAATTATTTAACAATAATTAAATACAAGAATTATTTAAATATTTGGCAATACTCGAAACAGCTGTATGGTCAGCTAAAACTTAAATTAATTAAAATAATTTTTGTTGTTGTACTTCACTACTGTTCAAAACCTCTGTATTAAAACCACAGTTTCAGTTAAAGCAAAAATAGTCTCTACTCTCATATTGACGTTAAAATCAAATTTAATTTAATATTATAAATAATAATAAATAAATGGCAGTAACTATTTTACTTAATAGAAATTGTTGTATTTAAAAGAAAGGTTCCGAACAGCAGTGAATTGCAACAACAAACTATTTTATTTTCTAACCCATCTAATCAGATGAGATGCTAAGTTTACCATCAGATAGTGTTTTGAGCCCAATATTATATATATTATACATACTAACTACGTCAGATCCTGTTATTGGTACTTTTGCAGATGATACCGCAGAAACTGTTACAATTGGTATTAAGTACGTTACTAGCTAGTTTAGATAAAATGTCAGGATAGCTCAAGAACTGAAAAATAAGAATCAATGAAGCCAAATCAATACCGTCTTATCAATATCGTTTTATAACTGCTCTCCTTCAGTTAATCAAACATTGTTTTGGCACTTCAAGAGCAAAAGCTAGATAGTCTAGTTTGGAACCTGACAAAAGGTTCACGATGGGCATTAATCTAAGTAGTTTGTATAGACTAATAATACGGCAGTTAAAATTTTCAGTTAAAAATAAAATAATTATTTATAAAACGTTACTGAAAGCGATCTGGGTTTATGGTATTGAACTGTAGGGAACTATTGTAAACTCAAATGGAGAGATACAAGAACAGGGCTTTCCAAAACGTGTTGGGACTACTATTAAAGTATTACAGTGAGTTACTAATACACAGTTATATAAAGTAAAAGAAGAAATTAAAATAGAGTACAGACCAAGGAAACACGTTTGAGTAACAGCTCTAACTACCTTGTGGTTTGTCAAATTATGCATAACTGAATAGGATACCGCCATTCTGAATTAAAAAGAATGATACAAAGCTCAAAGTGCAGTATTTGTTGAAATACAGATATTAAGTTATGGTACTTAAACTTTATTTATGATCACTTTAAATTTACCAACAAGTGACTTATTTAATAATATGGAGACTAACCTTATTACATATTATA
Source organism: Teleopsis dalmanni (assembly GCF_002237135.1). NCBI lineage: Eukaryota > Metazoa > Arthropoda > Insecta > Diptera > Diopsidae > Teleopsis > Teleopsis dalmanni. The sequence continues at coordinate 89,337,746 of NC_051847.1, read as the reverse complement.
AGAGACAATGCGATGCCAAAACCAATGAGGTCCATTGTGTTGCATCTTGAGAGTGCTTACAATACCATATTAACATTTTTGATAAACCTAATAATTAATAGATAAAATAATAATAAAAAAAAAGGCTTCGACCCTTTCTATGGCAATCATTGAGCATAGACTAACAAAATTGGTGAATGTTTGACTTTGTTTTTTACGTAATCTACAGGTGTCAAAGATCATTAATTGAAAGAGTCGCATTCCTTTTGACTAACTAGTTCTATGCTAGACTAAATAGGTTGCATTGCATGAAAGCTTCTGTTACAAAATATCTGAATATCTGATTACAAAATATCTGATGACCAGAGTACTGTATTCCACATTAAAGCCTAAGTTCTTCTTATACATCTATCTACAGTCAAACTTCCATAACTCGAGTATCACTTTGCAAAAAAAGGTTCGACTTATGGAGACTTTGAGTTAAAGAATTTTTTTGTAATTGTATGCAATTTGCTCTTTAATCCCAGTTGCACTCTATTTAGTTCCAGTTATAGAAAATTTAAGTTAGGAAGTTTGAATGTATTTATCCATCTTTCCATAGTATATAAAATGTCAGATTTTGTCTAAACTAATATTATGGTCCCGTTACTTCATTTCAAATTTCAACCTAAATTTTTGTTGTGTATATATTCATATCTGTCTATCTACAGTATGGGTATATAGTATACCTACAGTACATGAGTCCCAATAACTTTTAAAAATTCAGAATATCTTCAGAGTATATAGTATTTCTACAGTAAATGAGTCCCAATAACTTTTAAAAATTCAGAAAATCTCGAAATGTTATTTTTTGTATATGTACCAAAGTTTATATCTTTATTTCTATAATACACATTTTGTAATTTGTAATTCTCTTTCTGTCATATATTATATTTTAAACATTTTATTTTTTTTCAATAACATTCATTTCCGATATAATACATTGAAATTCATTATTGCTCTGCGTTGTGTAAACTCCGCTGCATATCGAACTGCACTAAAACAATGACTTGTACAATCACAGTAAAGAAATATTTCAAACTCGCTTCCTTGTTGAAGTGGAAAAATCCGCAAATCAAAAAACTCAGTTTATGGCATCTGAGATAATCAGCAAAAATAGTTAACTGCAATTAATTCAAAACTTAGCACTTATCAAGTAGAATAACACTTTACTCACCGTTTGAATGCAATTCCGATTCGCTTGCAGTTGCAATTCATTGTGGGTGAACTGGCGTAGAATGTGAGCGGTGGTGCGAGAAGCACTGAGCAAGTCATCAATGACTCGCATCAACAGGAACATATCCCAGGAGTATAAAAAAACCACTGTGAAGGTATTTACTAAAATCCACGTATCAGCGGCGATGTCGTGATTTAAGAACCACACCACCTGATAAATAACGCGCACATTTGTGGTGAAGAGCCTCAGGAAAATTGCAGCGAAAGACAATTCGCACAGGTGGAAAATGCGTTGCGTTAAACAAAAGCAATTAAAATGCATTCCGTTTAGAACACCCAAATGCCGCGTTACATCCTCCAGCGGTATTTGGCCAAGAACCTGTTGATGCCGAATGCTCAACAGTTGACCGAATTGCTTGCCCAAGCTGCGTAGTGCAATGTTGATATATGCAAATATTTTGTAGAGTTGACAGAAGGCATAGAAGTACAAACCCATGGCTGTGTACATTATGGTCAAAAGAGCGTAGTTTAGGAAAACCATAGGATCGGTGCCATCTATTTCTGGGTTAGTCTGTACGAAAATTATAATAGTCAGCAATGTTATGGCAGCAGATGTGATGAATTTAAAAATCACGAAGTTGTTTATATGTCATGTGACACTTTTCATTTTTGTCGCGGCGTAGTTGTTACTCAGAATGGTGTTCTGTTGGAGTGTTGTGAGAAGAGTTGCGAGTATCTGAAATTTTTCAAATGTTTCAATGAATTGTGCACGCTTGCACCATGTTTCCTTGACAAGCACAACTATGGCAAATATTTTAAAAATATTCGTAACGATATTGGCCCATTTGATGATGTCGAGTGTCAACTGGCCTTCATGGTTGATATACGCCGCCAGTGGCAAAGTGGCAATGCAGCCGCAATGGCAAATGAAGCTGTAGCTGATGTAAAACTTGCTAATGATGTTTGAGAACTTGTGATTTTTATCGAAATTTTCAGGTAATAAGCCAAAAGCAATCGCGTAGAAATACACGAATTTGGCGATACAAATTTGCAACTTATCTTGAAACATTCTCGCTTCATACTGAATTGCGTTGGCATTCCGTGAAGTACGTAGACGTGCCAAATTGCAAAAATTCCATTAATATTGCGCAAGGCAGAAATGTTCAAACAATTCAGTTATTAAATAATTTAATTTTTTTTATGAGTATTTGATGACATTGTAAACAAAGGTGGTTTGGAAATTAATTGAATTCTTTTTGCTATACGCTACTCCCACTAGTGCAATTATTATAAGCAGATTAATTGTATAGTTTATATTTAGTATTTTCCTGGAAAGCGTGAAATTGAAAGGAGTTTCTTACACTCGTTCTGTTTATAGTTCATAAAATTTAGTTCATTTAATATTTAATAACGTTAATAAGTTTAATGCAATAAATTCCAATAGATAACTACACACTGTGCGCTCCTGCAAAGTGACTTATAAGCAAGAATTAATTCTTTAATCTTACTATAAAAATCTTATTGTCTTGAAAAACTATTGAGCATTTAATATTGTCACTCATACGCCCCGAGATCAAACAAACAAAAGTGCAGATTTAACAGGTGTCTGTCTGGTAAGAATGTGGCACATGACAGATAGAAAATTCCATAGAAAGAAATAAGATACAGATTTTGTAAAGATGAACAAAGTTGTTATGCCTCGTTTTTCATTAAAAATATGACTTATAAATTATGGAATTCATATTTACAAAAGTGACTGCCAAGAAGCAGTCATTCATTAAAATTCTTAAAAGTAAAACATTATTTCTGAAATATAAAATTAACATATATATCATAAATATTTTAATTTTCACATTAAATTTGTTTTTTTCTTTTTATTTCTAATAATTTTGCAATTCCTGTTACTAATTCAACAATTTTTCCAGATAAAAATTTTATTTCACGCTAATTTGAACAAATCAGAATCATAAAAAGTTTCCTCTGGGCACAGTACAGTTTTAATAGAAGTGGGAGAAGGAAATATATTTTCTTTTTTCAAATATTCCAACTTTAAACAGAAAAACTTTGTGTGAGTTTAAAAGTGCTTTTTTAAGTTTCTTTTAACCTTAAATAGATATAAAATAAATAAAAAATATTGACATTTTTATAAAAAAAAAACTCTGAAAGTTATCTGTTTTATAATACGAAAAATCTTTAATTTTTAAACAAACTTAGTAGGTATTTCAAATCTTTCTTGTGGTTCTCAATAGGACTTATCTGTCGAATAAAACACTTATAGAATACATTATGAGATCGCTATTTAAAGCACCAAGAAGATACTTTAGACGCTAAGACTTATAACTGAGGTTATTAATAATTTTAGAGCAATAAAAATAATTTTCACAATATTAATTTACTGCAATACCAATTATTAAGATTATTTTTAAGCATGGATATAATATATTATTTTACAATACTAGTTAATATTTAAAAATAAGTGGGTTATAGTGTCAAAAAATCCAAATAGTTCTCTAATCTAAGATCAAGTGAATTCTTGGATTAACTACACAGGTTTTTCGGATACTACCAAGTTTTTATCATTAATGGTATTTGACAAATTTTATTGGTTTAATTGATTATAAACAATTTTTGAACTGCAAGTGGCAAGAACTGAAGCCTGTCCAATTGGAACCATGCAATCGTGTATAAAGACACAAAACCAATCTATATTAATAAGTAATATATATAAATATATGTTTATATAAAACATATATGTAAAAAAGAACTAACATTTTTAATTAGTAAAAAGCAATTTTTTTTATCTTATTAATAGAAAATAAGTATAATTTTTTTTATTATTTTTATATATTAAATAAACAAACTAAACCCGGTAAATATGAACAATTTATTTATATAATTGATCGCATTAACAATTCTAAAAATAAAAGAAAACAAATTATTAAAGAAACACGAATGCAACTACTTGACTGCCGACTGCTGACTGACTGCTGACTTAACCGTTGCTACTTGCTACACTCCTACTGCTTGACTGTTTCAATGACGTATACTTAACTGCACAACCGACTTATATATATGTATATGTATATATATGTATGATAAGCACAAATCAATATTAATAATTTAAATGACTTTAATCAAATATTTATTAAGATTAACAATTAACGATAAATAGATAGAGACAATGTAGTCACGACCGCAACTCTTTAACTGCTGACTTAACCACTTACTACTTATTACATTCCTACAGCTTGACTGCTTCAGAGACGTATATTTACCTGCTTAACCGGCTTATATATTGTTTATTTAGATCTTTATTATATTAAACATATTACATATTAGACGAAACCAATGAATTTACTATTTCTCATGACTTAATACTCAAAGGTTTCGTGAACGGGTAAGTGTTTAAGGTTATCCAGATAACTGAGCTAAATAACCGATTTGAGAACAAATAACGATTGGATTTAGCCGAGCAACACTAAAGACAGTTGCAATTAAGTATCATTTATATTTATACAAGCAATCTAATTTTAATTAGTGTGAAGAAAATCGTTTGTTAGTATTATACTAACAAGATTCAAATCAAGACTTTTTTTTGTTATTGAATTGCAAAAATTAAAAGAGAAAAAAATTTCAGCCGATTAGCATTTGTTTGTTTTTTTTTACGATTGTGCTATTAAGATTGTGTATTAGAAAGATCAGTCGTATATCATAACAACATAAATGTCCCATTGTGCTATTCATAGAGTAACACATCTAACTAACACGGATAATTAAAGACATTTTTAAAACATTTTAGTATTTCCTAGTTTAAGTTCCTAGACCTTACTCAGTTCAATTAAAGCTATACAAAAATACTGTAATCGTTTCTTTACAATTGCAGAAAATGAACAGATAAGATAAATGCATATTTGATTGCATTCGATCTCACAATGAAACAAGCCTGGAATAATATTTAATTGAAATATGTCCAGTTAATATATGAAATTTATTTAGATTAAGAACTATTTAAATTGATTCAATTTTTTAGAAATCGGCCCATACTTTTCCAAACAGTTTGAATTCTCTGCTGCAGTCTGACAAGATTTGATGCTAGGCCACCTGTTCCATAGACTTGTAAGCTGTAGAATTACCATTGTGTCCTTTATTAATTGTATTGTTAATACATTGTATCCAGTATTAATAAAACAATGTATTGAAGATTGGTCGTAATAACAATTTATTGAAACTTGCAATTCTGATAAATGTTTTTTTATTTTATTACTAATATTAACTAGAAGTTTTAATAAATATCTTCAGAATGATTGAAAAAAGTTATAAACAGATTAACTGTTAGTTTTTGAACAAAGAGTGCATTTATATGAAAATCTAGAAAATAACATTAATAAGTATACTTCTTATACATATAATTATTTATAAGGAAATGCGTGTATATATAATTTTATTTTAATTAATTTAGTGAACTGCAAAAAAATTACCGTACCTTTTGGCACAATTCTTTTGCAATTTTAGATCAAATTAAATTTTATGGTCCCAGAGAGAATCCTGGCTACGACACTGTAGGTAAATCAAATTTTATCCATTCTAGCTCAAATATAAGACTGTTACAGTTTCAGATCAAATTAGATTGTACGGACCTAGAGTGAAGGTTTTTTATATTTGTCTAATTATCCAAACAATATGTATTAATTAAGTTAGCAGTTTTGCAAATAATCTATTACATACGTTTTAAAGGAATTCTTACCTGTATTTTTTTATCATCTTAACAACAACCGTTTAAATATATACATCTCAACGATTAATCATTGTGCACATCCACCAGGCACAACACCTGGAGTAATATATTGTAGATATTAGTAAAGGATAAGCTAGTTAATGTTATTAGTGAAATAACCTTAAGTACTCAGACTCTATGCTGATAATAAGTTAATCACATAATCATATGTTATGTTTATAAAACCAAGTGTTAATTAACAACAAATATTTATCAAAATAATTTGCATACGAATCTATGCCAAGCAAACATCACTAGAAAATTGTGTCATTCATGCAATTTTCACAGGACAACAAAGGATATTGAAAGGTGGTAAATATTTATTTTAATTAAAATATTTCTATTTGCCTGGTTAATCCATTCAGTACTCTGGGTTGTCACATATTTATGTATAACCACATACTTAACTTAACTATTACTGAAGTCCATACTAATATGTTCCAGCACTTCTCATATACTGGGAAACCACAGAGAAAGACTATACGTCAAATTAGTATCGAAATGCGTGGAATTTTGCAATATTATTCGAAGTTTCCACTTTAGATCATGTGACCAATTGTCTTTCCATTTCCATTTAAATGTGAATTTTTATTTGGAGTTGTCAATGTGACAATGTCCCAGTCGCTGTCGGTTATAGTATGTTTATAATTTCAATTATTTTCATTTTATTTCGTTATTTACATGTAGTATTATTTTTGTTATCTGCTCATTATAAATTCAAATGTATTCGACGAAAAATGGGGTTTTCGGTGGTCGGTATTCGATAGCAACTCAACGATTTATAGAACACAAAATAATACTAAGGATGGCACTTGTACTTTTTGTGACATATTTGCATACTCCCCAATTGGTGTATGACAACTTTTACCAATAAAAATACAATTCAACTCGCAATATAAATATAAACATATAGATTTAATGTATTGTATAAAAGAGGGGTTGGAGGTTTGTTGATAACAGTTCAACGAAAATTTGTAAAAATTCATGACATAATTTTGCATTTTAAAAGTTTTTTTTAAATAAAGCAATTGGATTTATCATATTTTATCATTATTATTATTATTAGGAAAGCGCGCGCAAAAAGTGTTCACTCCGTAACTTTTGTCTTTTTTTGATTAGAAATAGTTAAATTTAAATTTCAAAGTTATGATAATTTGAACAATAGACCTTAAATGAAGGAATCTGTGAAAAAACAGTGCCAGTGGACGGTGTTAATCAGTTTTTCTGTAATATAAAAAATTTTTTGTTAATCAAATTAAATTTTAAGTTTGCAAAGAAATAACAAAGCCAACACAAAATAAATCAAAATTAAGTTTTGCTCAAACAGCTGATAGAGACAGCATATGATCGAAAGTAAGAAATTATATTTGTAGTGTTGCCACAACTTTCAAGAATTAAATTTAAATACATAAACAAATATTACATATTTATTTTTTTTCAATTATTTTACTAAAAGTAAAATAAAACAAACTTATATAAAAATAAATAAAAATAAATAAATAAAAATAAATAAATTTACTTATTTATAAATTTAAATTTTTAAATAATTAAAATAAAATTAAATAAACTTTCTGTAAAAATATTGTAAATTTATTGTATGAGCGATTACGAAAAAGTTGTACGCCGGCACTCTCTAATTAGTGAAAATGGCCTAAATGGCTATATAACACTAAACACTGATGACTCTAAAATAATAAATAATTCCCCAAACAAACTTTTAGAAAATTCAAAAATCGAATCAAGCATAACAAAAATAGCTAGTGAAATCGCCATCGCTAACAAAATTAAATTAATAAATAATAAAAACGATAATATAAAACTTAGTTCACCAAATCAACACGAAACAATACTATCCAATACACGCAAAGAAACTAATATGAACACGCGGCAGGCGTCAAGCAATGCGACTTCGGGTCATCTAAAAGAGAAAAAGGCTAAATCAGTTCAGGTGAAAAATATACAACAACAAATTCAACTACTTCAACAACAGCTTCAAAAATTGTATAATGAAGAAAAAAATAACCTCCTCCAAAATAAAGGATCGAATCAAGCTGCAGCCACCAGAAACGAAACCTCTGTTAACGACACTTGGACAGTAGTTAATAACCGTAAACGTCAACGCGATAGTCCAAGTAAAAATCATCAAGTAAGCCAAAAACAAACCAAGCTAGACTCATACTGGCTAAATGAACCCGTCAAACCAAACGGATACGCAGATCTCCAGGAAGATGACTCTGAAGAAACTGAAGAATCGTTAAAAAATAATGATACGGTTCCAAAATTAATGAAACCTCCACCTATATTTATTGATAAGGTACATTGCATCAAGCCTCTAATAGATGTGTTAAACGAACATGCGGCAAATCAATTCGACTTAAAAGTGCTAAATCCAAGTCAAGTAAGAGTTCAACCTTCTACATCTGACTCTTACGTAAGCATTGTAAAGCAGTTGGAGCTCAAAAACACTGAATTCTACACTTACAAACCAAAAACCGAGAGAAGCTTTAGGGTTATATTAAAAAATTTGCATCATTCAACCGATATTGATGAAATCAAAAATGCACTTCTGGAGCATGAACATACGGCTGTAAACGTTTGGAACATTAAACGTAGAGGGTCAGGTAAACCTCTCCCCATGTTTATTATTGAACTTGCACCAAACCTAAATAATAAGGATATTTATTTGGTTAAGAAACTCTTGTATACTACAGTTACATTTGAACCACCTCACCCGAAACGGGAAATCCCTCAATGTGCAAACTGCCAACAGTATGGGCACACAAAAGGATACTGTCACCGCAAACCTAAATGCATCAAGTGCGCTGGAAATCATGCTTCTGTAAATTGCGAAAGGAAAAGCAGATCCAATGATGTCAAATGTGTTCTATGTGAAGGAAATCATCCGGCCAACTACAAAGGATGTCAAATATATAAAAACCTGCAAAAAAAAATGTATCCCCAACTAAGACCTAGGGCGCCGGAAGTACAAATTCAAGAAAATCCTCTTCCTTCGCTAAACAAAAAACACATCACGACTTCTCATTCACCTGAAACATTCGCACAAATAGTGAAGTCAGACACCAGTAGCGAAACAGAGGAGAAGCTTTCACCAATTCCAAATAATTTTGTGGAAGAATTCCGTGAGATGACATCACTGTTGAAGCAAATGATGCAACAAATCGTAGTAATGACAAATTTACTGATCAACTTGACGACTAAACAAAATTCTTGATTTAGTAATAGTCATATGGAACGCTAATGGTCTATCAAAACATGCTATCGAAATAAAAGCATTTTTAAAATTAAACCAGGTCGACATAATGCTAGTATCAGAAACCCATTTCACGACGCGTAGTTTCTTTAAAATTCCGAACTACGAACTTTATCACACAATGCATCCCAGTGGTAAAGGAAATGGTGGCTCTGCTGTCCTCATAAGGAACTCGATAAAACATTATGAAGCAAAACCATATTGCAAGAATGAAATCCAGGCAACAAACATTGTAGTACAAACTAAAGAAGGCGACATGACTTTCTCATCACTCTACAGCCCACCGCGCCACAGTATCACGAAAGATATGTACATATCATTTTTTTCAGCTGCTTGGATCTAGGTTCCTAGTAGGCGGAGATTTTAATGCTAAACACTTAAAATGGGGTTCCCGCCTAATATCTCCAAAAGGACGTCAACTCTTCGAAGCAATAAATGTACTCAACCTCCACACAATCTCAACAGGTGAACCCACATATTGGCCAACAGATAGAAGAAAAATACCTGACTTAATTGATTTTGCGGTATCAAAGGGGGTACGTATTGAAACAACTACCTGTAAGTCCAATTTCGACTTGTCATCTGACCACTCGCCAATAATAATCAATCTCAATGACTGCTGTGAAATTATGGAAAAATGTATTCTTCATAATAAAAACACTGACTGGAATAGTTACCGTCAACTAATTTCAATTGGTCTAAATACCGAAGTCAGGTTAAAAACTGAATCTGACGTAACTGAAGCAGTAGAGCATTTCAACTCTTGTGTCCAAATGTCTGCATGGGAATCAACTCCACCAATTTCTAAAAGTGTTAAGCAAGATTATCCATTTAACATTAGATACCTGATTAAAGAAAAGCGTAGGATGAGAAAACATTGGCAACAGTCGAGATTCCCTGCGGATAAAACTCGCTTAAACAAACTGTGTAAATTCGTTAAAGCCCTTCTTTTAAAGTATAACAATAATCGCACGTCGCTATACCTTCAAAACCTAAGTGCTTCATGTGATACAAAATATTCCCTTTGGAAAGCCATAAAAAAGAACAACAGACCGATTGTCTATCAACCACCTATACGCAAAATCGACAACTCATGGGCAAAAAGCGATATTGAAAAAGCAGAAACATTTGCGTTACATTTGGACCAGGTCTTTAAATCAAATGATAACCAAAATATGCCTGATGTCATGAATCAAAGGATTAATTTTCTATAAGAGCCTTATCAATTGGAACTTCCAATTAAAAGATATACTATTAATGAAGTTAGAGATGTAATAACAAAGTTAAAAGTAAAAAAAGCTCCAGGATACGATTTAATCACAGGCATGGCCTTGCAGCAGCTCCCACCAAAAGGATTTGTATTTCTCACTCATCTATTTAACGCTGTGATAATAAGGGGGTTTATTCCGCCACAGTGGAAGATAGCGCAAATCTCCATGATACCGAAACCAGGGAAAAGCCCAGAAGACGTCAAATCATATCGCCCAATAAGTCTACTTCCGATCCTGTCAAAAGTTATGGAAATCCTGTTTCTAAAGCGCCTTACTCCGTTTATCCAACAAAACAGACTCATACCTGACCATCAATTCGGCTTTCGCCAAAAACATAGCACAATAGAACAAATTCATAGACTTGTCAGACATATCCATAGTGCGATAGATGGTAAAAAATATTGCACTGCGGCATTTATAGATATTTCACAAGCTTTTGATCGAGTATGGCATGAGGGCCTCCTGTTCAAACTAAAACTGCATCTACCTCTAAATTTTTTCATATTTATAAAATCATACCTCTCGGCTAGGCACTTTTTCATTAAGCATGGAAACGAAACTACAGTACTTCATGATATAGAAGCAGGAGTACCTCAAGGTAGCATAATGGGACCAATGCTTTATCTTTTATTTACTGCGGATCTTCCCCTTACCGATGAGAGTGTTATCGGTACATTTGCAGACGACACAGCTATTTTATCAGTTGACAGTGACCCAATCCGTGCTTTCACCAAACTTCAAACCTGCCTTGATAATGTTGCTCTCTGGATGATAAACTGGCGTATTAAACCGAATGAATCAAAATCTGTCCAGGTAACATTCACTACAAAACGTTCTACGTGCCCGCCGGTCTTAATAAACAATACTCACAAGCTGTAGAAACAAAATATTTGGGCATACATCTGGATAGTAAGCTAACCTGGAAATCGCACATATTCAAGAAGCGTAAAGCCTTGGGTCTTAAATTACGAAACTTATTTTGGTTCCTCAGCCGAAATTCCAAACTGTCACTCGACAATAAGCTGCTTATATACAAATCTGTACTTAAACCTATATGGAGTTATGGGGCCCAATTATGGGGTACTGCAGCAGACTCAAACCTGGCAATTATACAGCGCTTCCAATCTAAAACACTACGAATGATCACAAACGCACCTTGGTATATAACGAATGAACAGCTACATAAACAATTACATGTTCGAACAATCAAGGAAGAAATAGCAAGTATTTTAAAGAATTACGCTCAACGCTTATATATGCACCCAAACCCTCTGGTTACTCAACTGATGTCCCCTTCCAATACCTTTACAAGGCTGAGAAGAAAAACATCGCGAGACATTTTAAATATGTATATGTAGACAATACACTTTTATTTTAAATATATATGGATATGTCACTGGGCATAGTCCATACGTGCCTTTCTTTTTATATCGTAATAACCATTATTACGATTTAAATTTATATATATTACTTATTGTCATTCATTCCTGACAGATTGTAATAAATAAATGGATTTCAAAAAAAAAAAAAAAA
>NC_051847.1:89316212-89325603 GCF_002237135.1 Teleopsis dalmanni | reverse complement strand
CTTAAATATAATTAATAAATGCTTCAAGTTTAAATGAAATACTTTCTTCATAATGTATATATATATGAATATATATATATATATTTATATATATATATTATGTTTCGTTTTTCAAAACACATATTGTTGAAGTAATAACCCATTATCTTATCTGAGATTTTCGTTTATTTTATAACGATGATCCTAACGATCCTCCCAAGCCTATTGACCCAATATGTACCGTGTAAAAACTTAGAGATTGAAAAACAAACTTGAATCTGTGGTAAAGGTCTTGAAGTTAAGTAAGATCCTCAAAAAGTAAACTCAAAGCACAATCAATAGACGACGCGCTAGACAGCAACAAAGCAAATGTGGTACACTTGCATCGTTCTCTCCACAACTACGACAGGAATGATTAAATGGAAGATTCAAGCATGGTTACCTAAACAAATCTACCACAACAAACGAAATTTCTGGATTTTTTTCTAAATAACACGGCCAACTTTCATACACAAGCCCACATATTGTTGAGTCTTCCCATTTTTATTAAATTGTGCCCAGATTTTTTATGAGTTTCAAGTGTTCACCATGAAACGCTCTACGTGCCCAAATCGTCTATCTGGCAGTTGTTACTATGACCGGGGACACAAGTGGAGATATATTAAGCTGCATCGAAATCTTCTTACGGGAGATGTAGCAGTCAAAATCAGTACTATATATTCATATATATGGTATCTATATTTCCTATTAATATTATAGCTTCCTTAATAGCAACTCTGCCGGGAAAATACTGCCATTCTCAGGAATGCTTTAATAAATATATTTATTCAGTCCTTGGAATTTCGTCGTTTCCAATTGGTGGGGTTTTTTTGATAGAGTAAATATTTTAAGAAGAAATCCTAATTATGTGATGAGGATATGCACCTTTTCAGAGAAAAGTCTAAAACCCCCTTCGCACTAAATCACAGAATGCACAAAAATACAATAATGACGAAATTTCATTGCTCACTGCGGGCAATTTATGCATATTAACAATCGATGCTTACGAGATTTTAAATTTATGGAACTTATTTTCCTCTTACAATTTAGTGATCAATTGTTATCCGGTGATTGATTAGCTAAATATCTTTATATAACAAAAATGATTTGTAATCGAAATGAATTCAAGTTTCCTGATTGTGGGCACAGATCCATCCCGTGTCTTAAAAGGAAGTATTTTTTCACATACATTTGGAAAGCTCTACTGCAATAGTCTATTAGGACCATAACAATTCTTCTTTTTCTTCTTTGCTTGGCATACTACAAGCAAGTGTCTGAAGCACTTTTACTCAATAATGTCTGTGACCATAATGTCAATAATGTCATTTGGGTGATCCACTATAACAAGAGCTTTATTGAATTAAGATAAGTTATTCAAGTAAATTCACAGAAGTATAGTTTGAAGCCAAATATATCTTCCTGAAATCGTTTATAAGGACTTTTACAATAAAACAATTTAAGGATCGTATACAACTAAGTAAAAATAATTTACAAATCATTACATTAATTCTGACAGAGCACTATACTTTAAACTACCACTTTAAAAAACTATTCCCAGTTGCACTAGTAACACTAGTAGGTTCTATAGAGAAGAGAACTATACCTTAAAATACATGGTATGAGTTTGTCCAGTACTGATACATAAACCAAAAAAAATACCTAAATAGGAATCTTAGCATATATCAGATGAAGAAATAAAACTCAGTAATTTAACTTTAATACCATGATTTACAAAGAAAATTACACTTGGAGATAGTTTTTGAATCCATGAAGTGAAAACAATACATCTCTGATCATAGTGCAAAATCTTTTAACTCTTAACTTGTTAGTTAATAGTGGGAATTATTACGGGTAACTGCCCATTGAGAAGACATGCAGTGAAGCTCAATATTACGACCTCCTTGCACTGTTGACATTGCATGGAGGATGATGAAGAGGAATCACCAATACACCTTCTGTTATAGTGTCCTGTTTTCGCTAGACATAGGCACTTCTACTTAGGGTCGCACTTTTTCAATTCATTAAGAGAGCTAGATTCCATTTCCATAGCTCGTATCAATGGTTTTGTGGCCAATACTAAATGGGTATAATTACAGGTGTCAAATTCTTAAGGGTACCACAATGGACCTTATCTAAGTGAGTCTTCGGGCGGCCACAGTAACCTAAACTAACCTAACCTAAGACCTGATATTATTAAATCACGCCCATGTTAAATTGGAAGTTAACATGGTTGAAGTATCTATTATTTATTATTGGCAGTCTGAAGAAAGTAGAGGTAAGTACTTCTTTTACCGATCTCTAGTGGGCGATTAGCCGATGCTTTTTTAATTTTTACGCATGTGGTACTGTTGACTTCCTCTAATGGAATGTACATATATGGTATACACTAAACCGAGGCCTGTCTGCTAACTTGAGTAAAATGAAAATATCTTCTTTATAATTGTTACAAATTCAATTTGATGGGGTAATTCTTCTGCAATGAGACATTTTCAATGAACGAGTTAAATATTTTAGTAAATTATTTTGCAGATTTTTGTTAATAGATTTACTACCACTCGTTGTATTGTCAGTTTACGAATATATTGTTATATTTAATTTATAAAGATTCATAGTTCAAATTAAAAAAAAAAATTATTATTTTACAAAAATCTTAACCGGAGTCCCAATAACGTCTGCATAGGAATAAATTAAAATCAATTGAATGTGCCAACCTTCTGGAACGGAAGTTGCAGTCACCTCACACACAATACAGTTACACACTTGCCACACTAAATCGGAAACTTAATTACAGGCAAACAAATTTATACACAAAAAAGGCAAACGGAAACGGAAATAGCATATTACTCAAAGCCTACAAGTGTACAAGGACGTGAAGGGAATAACCGAAGGGATTGTAATTGCAAGAGAATGTGTGTTAGGATTAACATTTTGACATGGCAATTGTTAGTTGAAAGTAAGTTAGACATTGGTTTCAATGGAGATAGTTTCATTTAATCCGGATAACTGACATCATGAGAGTATTTTCTATATGTTCTGGAAAATTGTCATTACGTCTGTGGTGTTAAAATGTGTCTGTCGACAATTTTAGATTTCTATATTCTACGAATCATATTTTTTAATATGAGCAAATTTTCTACAATACTTAGTTTTAATCATGACATAAAATTATGAATGAATATATTGTATACCATGAAAGGATTTCATGACAATTATTGACACTATGTAAATAAAAACTATAATTAAATGTTTGTAAATAATATAAATACTTTGTGTGATTTAGTAATTTTGCTTAAAAAATTATAAAATAATGATTATAAAAAAATCATATGCGTACAAGGAAAGTCATACGTCGTTCCGTTTTTCTATTTGGTGAAATAACTTAAATATACAAGTTAAGTACTTACCTTCTTCTCAAAAAGTGTCCGGATTTTGTTGTTTGTTAACTACTCCTTATGTAATAAAGCTTTTTCAAAATTTTTTTTTTGTTGACATATGGTACAAATTTGAGCGCCATCTGTCAATTACTTTGTTTACAGCAGCTATTAATGTGAGACTACCTCAAGTGCATTTAGCGATTTTTCTATTGAAAATTCTTGTTGTACGCGATTTTTTGACCAAATACGGCATCACTGTCATCGCTCAGGCGCCATATTCGCCAGATCTGGATCTATGCGACTTTTTCCTGTTCCCGAAACTAAAATTGCCCTTTCGTGGTAAGCGTTTTGAGTCGATTGAATCGGTAAAAGAAAGTTCGCTGAAGGAACTAAAAATCATACCTTCACGGGCCTACGAAATGTGTATGGAAGATTGGGTTAAGCGTTGGCATATGTGTATCGCTTCAGAAGGAGTATATTTTGAAGGAAATAAAATAAATTTGGAATAAAATTTAAATTTGTGTTTTATTTACGGAATCCGAGTACTTTTTGAGCAGAAGGTATGTACATTTAACGAAGTATAATTCGGCTGCTGGTAGAACTGTACGTCGCTCGGACGCCGAGATAATGTCTGGAAACTATACTTTCGAATCTGTAAAGGATTTCATCTACGTTGGCACCACTGTAACGAACAACAACAATGTCAGGCAAGAGATTAGACGAAGAATCACCATTGTCAATAGGTGCTACTATGGGCTCAATAGACAATTGGGATATACAACTTTTTGTCTTGTCGACAAACAAAATTTACACTCATGGTTGCTTATCCAACCTGTTCTTCTTTATAGCGCAGAAGTGTGGATGTTACAACAAAATTATGAAGCAGCACTCGAAACAAAAGCTCTTCGTAAGATCTTGGCGACGACTACCGCATACGAATGAGCCAAGAGCATAACGAGCTTTATCCCGACATTGATATAATTCAGCGAATTAACAGTTCAAGCTATTTAATATTTCAAGTCATCATGTAATAAATAAATATTCTTATTGCCATATGAATAATAATTTGTATATTTCCAAAACCTATTATTATTTATGAAAATATTCTTAATAATGAAAATAATAAAGCAAATAAAACAAAAAAGGGCTGATTTTTCTAAAATTCCAAATAGTTCCTACAATCCATAGTGCGGGACCTTTACTAGACTGACCCTTTCTCATAGTGCTTTAAAAACATTATAAATAATTATGAGCAGCTACCCAACATTATTAACTTGCAATTCTATTCTAAGTGATATTGTTCAAAATATGCGATTTATTCAGATTAAACTAGAAGATTGTGCTACTCTATCTCGAATTTATTAGTTAACTTTATGTATCTGAGAATTTCGGATAAATAACAAATGCTCAGGAACGAAATTAGTGCTCAAGCCACCATCAACTAACATTCTTAATTCAGCTTAAATAACTGAATTGTGAATCTTCCAGCTAGTTATCCACATAGCTATCCCCATAACAAAATCAACTTACTTGATCTATCAGGACACAAACTCACGATGTTCATGTGGAGTCTACTTATGCTGTGCACTTACCCTATGATGACCACGATTAATATCTTACAAGTTTTTATCTTCAATTGTAAAGGATTACATTAGTTTTTTATCAAATTCCTTTATAAACTTTTTCATTGTTCATTATTCTTAGATCAATCATTGAATAATCTTGAAGATTATACGGAATACGCAAATTAGTCAGTGAGATGGGTGGGACTGTGCAAAAACCCCCCAGCTATCATAGAGTAAAAGTGCCCAGATGCACTAACTCGAAAAAGGCTCAGCACAGCATTATTCTTTTATGTTATTGTCATTAAGGCGTTTTTGTTTTTACACTCCTTCTTCACTTCTTCTTTCCTAAAAAGAAATGGAATCAAATAAATTAATGACAGTTTTTGATAGGTGCCTTCAAAGCCTCTTTTTGTATTGAATTCGTTTATTCACTGTAGGCGAATATTTTTATATTGAATACGTATGTTTAGTGTAGGAAATTTACAGCAGTTACTTTTCAAGTCTCTATTTTGATTCATCTACTTTTGTGAACATAACCCAAATAGTCAATAATCCTGCACACGAGCTGAACTGTCGTCTAAACTTGGTTCTATCTTAGGAGAGTCTTTATTGATCATGCATATTTATGACATTGCTTACTATTGGAGATAATGTGAAGACTTGATATCACTCACAACAACATAATATTAAAAAAATTCAGTAAAACAAATGTTACCTCATTTCATTCTTTCCGATGTGACTAAATTGTTAACTATGTTTTTATAGTTCATTATTACTGCATTTCTTTATTTCAGAGTTTCCTTCACTCCGATTTGAATTATATTAAACTTTAAACTATGTTTTCCTAGTTCTGTTTATCTTTAAATACCGCTTTGTTTCCTTAACTCCGATTTGGATTTCATGGAACCTTATTCTATATGTTTATAACTCTTTCGGGAATATATAATGAATCCTAATCCCATTCCCTTGCTTTCTTAAAATGAAATTACTTATACGTTCCTCGTTTCCATATGCGATAAACGTTATTAGACTTACCAACTTTCCACAGAACCTTCATAAAACGATGTTAGAGTATTTGAAATCCTTTTAATGTCGCGAATGCCATTGTTTTTAGCATTTTGCTATGTTGGCAGAATTGTTGGTTAATGTCATGAAAATGCATAAAAAGTGGGTGGATTGTTTGGCGAGAGGAAACTGCATTCGTTTGGATTAGTTTTTAGTGCAACAGTTTTCCTTTTTATTTTTATGTGCGAGCAGAAGGGATTAAAATGGGAAATGATTATTGTTGACAGTTGAGGTTGTTTGAGCTTCACACTTCCCTATACAAACATGTGGATAAAATACAGTACAGCCAATACCTTTCCGGCACACATGACACGGAGAAAATCGCATAAAGTGCGCCTCTTACTTTGTGTGATTTAGAAAAAAGCTTTTAAGCTCTGCTACAAAAATTGTTTGCATTAAAAACGCCTTTCTTAAGTATGCACCATGGCAACCCTAAGCACCAAACAGCTGCACTTTTTATCAAAAACATCAAAAAATAAATAAAAAAATATTATTTATTCTGTTATTTCAAATACTTTATTTTGTTGTTTCAAATATTTATTAAAAAAAAAAAAGATAAATTTTTTATTTTACATACCCGATGGGTGGCCAGCACTAATAACGTTCTCTTGTTAAAATATTTTGTGCGCTAAATACACGGATTAAGTAGCAACAATCTTTGGCTCATATCTGTTAGTCTATTTAGCTCGGCGAGAAATGAAATAAAATGCTCGTAATGATGTTTATAATCTTTGAACTTCGTTGTTTTGAGTTAATTTATATTCATAAACCAAATTGGTGTACAATTACCGTCCAATTATATCTACGGTACAGCATAAGTGGGCTGTGGGTGGCTGCTTTCCATATTAGGATGACATGCTTTTGTACATATTGTCTTCGTTCTTTTATCTTTATCCCTGTGGGGAGTATTATTTGCTCGCCTTTTGTCTTTATATTCGACAACCGAGTTTTCTATTTTCTATTTTCATTTTTGTTTTTTTTTTCTTTTGCAAGTGACTTGACAGTTTGTAGAGATTGTTTTTGTTGTTGTTGTTGTTTTTATAGTAGTTCTTTTTTCGAAAGTCACGAGAGGGGCGATTTTTTGGCGCCTCTCTATACGGCGTCACTCATGTCATAGCATGTCACCTATTTTCAGACATTTTGCCTGTGGCGGTATACGGCTGATTGCCTGCCATACTCCATACTTCATACTCCACTCGCCATTTGCCATTTGCCACTCGTTTCTCGCTACTCGCTGCTCGCTGCTTTCCATTTACCATTTACCATTCACCATTTGCCACTTGCCGCTTGCCGCTTGCCACTTGCCACTTTCCACTTGCCGCTGTGTATTACTGCTCTTTTCTAATGAAAATCTGTTAAGTCAGCCGCATTTTTGGCGCCAGACATATTTTAACCAGCTGTGTGTACTTCTATACAGTTCAACAAGTTAAAGTATTTTTGTTTATAAATTGGTAAAGTTCTAAAGCAGAATACTGGAGCACGTTGTGGTGGAAATATTTAATAGCTACCCACACACAATCCCTCGTTTTAATTTTCACATCATTCTTATTATCATCATAATGTAGTTCCTAATGCTGCTCTTGTTCTCTTGTTGCTCTTGTTGTTGTTTGTGCTCCATTTAAATTAAATTTATTCAAAACGCGTGTCTGCTTAAGCTCGGCAATAATTTCGGTTTCAATTTAAAGACTTCTGTAGTAAAATTATTCCAACCCTTGGTTAAGTTGTTTGTATGGTATGTTACTTCTTAAGTCAGACCAAAGACACTGACACTACATACTATACAAACAATCACTTCTTTATGACTACTTGCTTTGAAACTATTTGATATTATCACTTTATTAAATATAATTTTATGTGAAATTCTTAAGGGGGTTTCCGGTTGCTGAGTTTCCATTTTAAATAAGGTCATATTAAAGAAAATCCTTTAAGAAAAACAACCAAAAGAAAAGTAAAAATTCCATATGGACTAACTGACTTTACTGTCGCAGATCCTCTGTTGCATATTTTAAGTAAATTATTTTTGAAGCGTAAATTTAATAAAAAAATAAATATTATGTAGAAAAGTTTTTCCTATATTTATTCAAATTGGAAATAACAAACTTTTTGCCTTTACGCATACTCGTCGTAGCTCATTTGTGGCATTATTGCTCACTTCATGTTTATTTAACCCGTACAAATCACCTTAAGGCCATCAGTTCTTTACTTTAACTTTGCTGTTTATGTTAAACCCAAGGGGTTCCGGGCAAATATATTAACTGCGGTACATTATGAATTCTATTTCTCTTTATTAGCATCATTTCCTGCATTGATTTTCAATGCGCAAATATTGTACTCCTTCGATTGTATATTCCTTCGATACCAGCATAGCCAAGAGAAGTCGTCTTTCGTTTGTTTAATATGAGTTTTCTTTGAAACAAACTGCATAAAAATTTAATTGCTTTCATGCTTTTTTACCATCTAGCAGATATATAAAATTTAATATATGAGATATGAACTAAAATACGAGTACTATACACAACATATCAACTGATTTTAAAATAAAATTTCTTTTCAGAAGTAAAATTCAGATAAGCACATTTTAAAGGATTTTATTTAAAGAAAATGTTCATTTTTTATTTATTCATTTAAAGTAAGAAAATATGATTAACAGTAATTCAATATGAGAACCCTGGTAGTTAGACCTTTTCAACTTATGTTATCTTGAATGATATGTAATACATATATAAAGAATTTATTTTAAAAAAATATTCATTATTTATTTATTTATTTATTTATTCATTTAAAGTAAGAAAATATGATTAACAGTAATTCAATATGAGAACCCTGGTAGTTAGACCTTTTCAACTTATGTTATCTTGAATGATATGTAATACATATATATAGTACATGTATACAAAAGTAGTATTCCTTTTGTTTCTTGGTACGCTGAGGAGAATTTTTTTTGAACACTTTAAAATTACTATGACAATAATAACGGTAAAGAATAATTTGCAGAAAACCTTATGTTATGTATAGCTTTAACATATTTTAAGATTTTGAAAATGTATAATCCAAACCACTAAAACTACATTTAATTGTGTAGAATTTAAAGCTAAACACTTAACCTCTAACTTTACGAATAGATTTCTAGTTTCAAGTTAGTTTTGACCCCTTCTGTATTCGCTAGGTCATCTAGACAGACTTCTAGTAGAGTAATACCAAAGAAGGCTGTAAATCATTTTAAATATCTTATATTGCTTAATCTACATTCGGTTAATGTTGGTAATAGAAGTACTACCATTCTGGCAAACCATAGAAATTTTTAAAATATAATTGAGCCCTGCAAATTTTCAGATGCTTTACAGATGCTTTAAGAAGAGACACCGGAGC
>NC_051847.1:89312208-89316112 GCF_002237135.1 Teleopsis dalmanni | reverse complement strand
TTAAATAGGAACCCAGATGTTTAGTTGTGATTACTAGTACTAGTCAAGTATTTGAGAATAGTATCTATTCAATAAAGATATAATAATTATATAATAGTTATACAGAATTCACAAATTTATCTTTAATAAAATTTAATTTTTTAGGCTCAGTATAGAACTAATTCGAATACCGTCAAACATCCATTGGTATACTTGGCATTCTTGGTATATTTGACAAATTTATTGGTTTTATTTTCTGTTTATAATTTTTGGACTGGAAGTGTCCTAACAATTCGCTATTGTTTTTGACATTATTTTTATTTCGAATAAAAAAAGAAGTATTAGTGAGAAAATTCAGAATTTATGAATTTAATCTTTATTAAATTGAATTTTTAGGCTGGCTGTAGAGCTTATTCGGATACCGCTATACATTCATTTTCAGTCTTCTTTGGACACATGTATTGATTTTACTGTCCATATATAATTTTTGGACTGTTATTGTCAAAAATTTGATGTATTAGAAATATGTAAAACTCTCTGAATATACTTAAAGAACGCAAGCCATCTGAAAGAATTATGCAGAAATATTTTCCGAAGCATTAGTGTCTAATTTGAAAAATCAAAAACTAAGCTAAGTTAATTTATATTAGTATGATATATTCGTCAGTTTTAAAAATAATTTAATTAAAAAAGAAAAAACTAAAATGGGCTGATATGCATATTCACTCTTCAAATTTGACAGGATTTGATTCCTACACTTGGAGTCTAATAATTATAAATGGATAATTATACTAATAACTGTTTCCAAAGTCCATTGTTGTTAGATAAATGGCGGTATTCCAAACAGTTGTATGGAAACCTAAAAATATGTTTTAATAAAAAGCTAAATTTTTAATTTTTCGGTTTTTCGATTTTTCCGAATGGTTCAAATTTTATTGTAAATAATAAAATAATAAGAAGTTAATCAAGCTCCGTTCAATCTAATATTAATGCCCGCTAATAAGTAGGAATCAATGTTGGTGAGCAAATGACTGTTTAACATATGTAAAATCTTGGAATTCTTAATAGACATGCCAGCAAGCACACTTTCCTGTAATGAGCAGTTTTTACTCTCTGCCGCAAGGAGTGGTAGTTATAACTTTCCCTCTGATTTGCTTTAAATTAAGCAACACTCTTTTCAAATTGAACTTCAGCACTCGATCATGTATTTCAATAAGATGGTACAGTATCTTAAAACCATTTCACTTTTCAGTAGTGGGCTTAAGAATATTTACCATAGAATATATTCCTAAGCTTCTACACTTATGTATTTACTTATGTAAATTTTAATTGGTTCAGAAATGAAACTGTCAGTATTCACTAAAATCTGTTCTCTATTCATTCCTAATATGGTAGATAATGGTAGCGAATTCACTTATTGAATAAAGAACATTACTAAATACAACGACTTGAAGGTGCGTAGAATGACGTAGAATGGCCAATAAGGCAAAATCTGGAAAAAGTGAATACTTTCAAATGCCACCTGTCAAAATTGAATGATAATTAAATGATTACTCCTTTATAATGGACGTTTTTCAGACACTTATCTATAGGAAGAGCATTGTAATGTTAGTTTACCGACCGCGGTGTTTAGAGTTGTTAATAGCGTTTTAGTTGTAATTAGACATAAACCAGATACATTTTAAAACCATTGCACTTATAAATGAATTATGATTATAAAGTCAAATTAATATTAAATTTTTTCAAAAATAACCCAACTTAAATTAATCTGTGTCTAAATATATCCATGTAATTGCTTTGGAAAACGATTAAGCAATAGATTGAGATAAAACTAACCTGAATTAATTTTCGTAAAAGTCAAATTGTCTCCCTAAATTAATTAATTGCTGTATAATGCTATATAATAATAATTATTAATAATGAACAAAATTATTATTAATGTTTTTGCATATTTTTATTGAAATGGAAACATTTTACATATTTCAAATATTTCACGTATTTTTGCTTATGAATGACCACATGTCGCAAAATACGAAAAGATTAAGCTTAAAACACCTTGCAAAAATTAAATTATAATACTTTTTTTGTTTTTGTGATGATAATGGATGTCGCAAAAATTTCGAACAACTCTTCAAGATATAAAATTTTTTTAAATTTATAGCGTTTTGTCTTCAACCAGTAGTGAGAAGAGATTATGCAGTTAATGAATATTAGTAAATACTTAAAAAAGTTGAATACAAAAGAGCATAACAAAGCAATAGTTACAGACATACAGAAACGTAAGCCGTTACATCACTCATTGAAATTCACATTCCGATAACCGAAACAAGTTAATCTATATTCCGATATTTACGTAGTTTCTTATATATGCGTTCAATGCGATCGTATATTCGTTCGCTTTTTTGCGTATTAATTTGATTAAGTTCAAGTCTTTTGATATGCAAACGAAATTCAAATATGCAATACCATAATAAAATCTAAAATCTTCATGGAGACCTAATGGCGTTGATAATGACATACAACTCACTGAGATAAATGCTGTGGCAGAGCGACAGGTATAAAAATAAAATAAAAAAAACCTGAAGGCATGTCTAACATAACCACTCCGCTGCCAGCTTAGGCAGCCCGAATTTTTGAACGGTTACATTTCTCGGATTTGAATGTTGACGGAAAAGCTTTTTGTTTGGTCGCAGATTCAGTCAAATTCAGGTTATTGTTGAAGATGCTACTGAGCATCTTTATGTCGTGAACCGGTTGGCAACACCATAAAAAGTATAAGCATCTTCCCATATTACATAATATGTAATAATAAAAAGAAACAAACAAATTAAGCATTATGCGGAAGAAGAGGTAACGAAAATTTTTGGTTGGTTGTGAAGAAGGCACGACAGCTTCAGACCGCTTCAGATCGCTTCAGATCGCTTCCACCGCAACTTGAAGATGCAATAAAACTAACAATGATAATGCAATCGAAATGTGTACAAAATGCTTGACTTCAGATTTGCAACACAAATGCAAATGCAGATTAGCAAGTTCAATGCAAAATTGGTGTGAAAAACGCTTGTGCACTTTCAATTTTCTGTACTCGTAATGACGCTGAGATACATTGCAGTCTCCGAGAGTGATCATGAAGTTTTCTTGTTTCTGTTCGGTTTTGTAACTAATAATATATGTTCGTCTATTAATGTTTTATTGTTGCTGAATCATAATATTGCACAAAAGTATGATTGTTAATTAATAGATTTAGTTTAATATTATTCAAATTATTTTTTCTTGAACTTAAATTTCAATTTCTTTAAAGATTGCTTTTGCATTGGCTAATTTTTATTAACCACTTAACATTGGCAACGAAACTGCACAAATTGAATGAGATAATGGGAAACTACTACAACACTCTTCTCGTAGCTATAACTATTAAGTAAGATTAAAATTTGACAACATCACGAGTCAGTTTGGCATTTCCTGCTTGTATGGAATGGTTTTAAGTTAGTTCGACCATTATTTTCGATACATTGCAACTCTTCGGCGAAGTGCTGGAAGCACTGCTGGTACCACAAAAGTTCGCAAAGGCAAATACAGTTGAATGGTTTTAAGGCTGCGACGTTAGCATAATTATTATCGTCATTATCATTATCATCTTACTCACCTTCATTATTACCACATTGACTGACTTCACAGCTGCGCCCAGGTAGTTAAACCTGTTGTTACGTTGGTTACTTAATAGGAAAATAGTTTAGAGTGCCTTGCAGATGGACATTGGTGCATTGGCTTAGTGATCATTGTGGTATTACATCTTAAAAGTGGCAAAGTGTTACGAACAACATGTGCGGCTAAACTATTAAATTAAACGTCAGTAATTTGCCTCAAAGGACTCGGTCTTTCTCTTTTTTTTTGCATTTCCACATAAACAAAAACGCATGAATTG
>NC_051847.1:89306398-89312108 GCF_002237135.1 Teleopsis dalmanni | reverse complement strand
TTGATTATATCGAGTAACCAAGATTTTAGATAACAACTTGCAATATAAATTGTGTTGCTTACACTATTGGTGAGAATAGCATTTCATTACTCTATCAACTGAAAGAGTTGCCTATATGAAATCGAAATAATGTATGCATATTCTAAGATATATCAATAAAAAGGTAATTAAAGTTTCGTGGTTTAGTAGGTGATGTAAATGAAATGTATAGTACCTCGTCATATCTGACAGATTATTCCAGTGAATATGAAATAATCTGTTACATAAAACGTTAAAGATCGGTTGAGTACAATAATTTTAATGTAAAAGATTTATCTCTTTTTATTATGATGAAATGCAAACCAATTTTTAAATATAATTATAGATATGATTTAGGGATTAGCAGCTTGACTGTCCGATAGTATGTATATTTTCGTATTAAGTAATGATATATTACCTAAATATTTGATGTCAATTTAAAAATCGGTATATCCTTCTTTAATACCTACCATATTATTGTAAGTTAAACTGTTTCTAATATTGAATAATGTTTTAAAAAATCCTAAGAATTGTGGCTTTATGCTTGGGTTTCTAAGTACTTAACTTTATTTTTGCTACTGATACTTTAATATTATTAAATAATCAAAAAATTCTTTTACTAATTTTAAAGCATGAACAGAATTCCACTTAAGTTTTTTTTAAACAAATTTTTGTGCCGCAGCACGTAGCAGACATGCAACAAAAAATGAATACAAACGATACTTTGCCAAGGCTTTTTCCACCGCGGGTCTATGGTCTACTAAAAGTCCGTATCATTTGCAAATATTGTATTTTCATCCCTAACGATATTTCTTTTTGGAAGATATTAGTCATTGTAAACGCTTTAAATAAGTTTCTGTACGTTTTGACTTGAGATAAATTGATTTAGACTTTAATACTGAAACTTATGGCTCATTTTACTGAAAAAACTTGCATGAGATACTTACTTATGAGATACTTATACTTATGAGATACTTATGAGATGTGTTAAATCTTATAATATGACTACACATTTTTTTCATTAATTTTGCATTTATTTTTTATATTAATACAATATTAACAGAAGTATTTAAATAACATAAAAGCTTTAGCGTAAATGTGATTTTAATACACTTGTTTGCGATTAAACAAGTGAAAGTAGTAATCTTTAAACGGAAGACACTTATAAAACCAGATAAACAGATATATATGTAGGTATAAATGATTTTCAGATTCATATTATATTTTAATAAATTTTAAAATTGTTTAACTATCGAAAATGAAGTATCTCTTAAGACCATAAAAGAAAAATGTGTGTTTAGTGGAAATATCTTTAATATATTTTTTTTTACGATGTTTTTAATACGTTGCACGTGCTTTAATGTACTTCAGTCTTTTTTGCAAAGCGCTGTACAAAATCGCAATCGAAGTTTCACGATCAAGGTTAGCAACTTTAAATATTCCAGATTTCTCGAAGCACTGGCTCGATTGCAGTGCATGAGCCATGAAAGCGGAAATCAAGCACTGCAAATCGTATTAACAGTAGCCAGTTGGGCTTCAAGACTCAAAGCAATGAAGCGAAACACAATATTAAATGACTTTTAATAATAATTTTATAATAAACTGAGTTTAATTAGTGTTTTTATGTTTACCGGTTTTACTCCGCAAGCCATGTATTGCACAAAACTACCCATGACTAATTATCCGATTTAGCGTAAGTTTTTTCATTTTTAACCGAAAATAATTTATTTGATTTATATTTAATTATTTTGTTTTGAAATTTTATATTTGTGTTAATTGCATTTCTCAAGACCGACATATGTAAGATACATGTTTCACTGTACTAAGACGCCAAATTAAGTTTCATAATTGCAAATTAAAACGAAAGCTCTAAAGTCAGCAAGTACTAAACATATTAAGATCGTTATTTCAATATAATAATAATCACCACTTCAGATTTTAATCTACTCAAATATTATTAAAAAGATTGAAAGTATTTTAAAACAGATTATTTATAAACATAGTTTTAGTTTTAGTTTTAGTAGTACTTTCTATATAAAACTTTTCATCCTGGTTAATGATATCATTGGTCTATAAGTATATACACGTATAAAAAAATTAATTTCTATTAAAAGAATTCATATATTATTGTTACAATGAATCATGTACTTTAGATTAGACAATAAATTAGTATAGACACAGATAAAATTTATATTTAAATATATTTTGGATTTGGTCATTAAGTATAAAATACGATATCATTGAAATATCTCTACCACAATGCTTATAATTCTTAAATTTAAGAAAATGAGAAGTCTACTCGTATAAAACTTATATTAAATTATTTAATAACATAGCATACAAATATATCACAGAAATTTTATGTATCATTGGTGACTTATAACGCTTATAAGACGACAAGAACTGTCCTGTCAAAGCAAGAATATGCTCCGTTTATTGTAACTACAGTCAAACTTTCATAATTCGAACTAAATATAGTGCAAATTTCAGGATTCAAGTAGCAAATTATATACAATTACAAAAAATTTCTTTATCTCGAAATCTCTATAAGTCGAATCTTTTCTTTGCAAGATAGTACTGCGAATTATGGAAGTTTGACTGTGTAATGAAACTGAGGCCAGTTGGTACTTACACTGAATTATCTTAGGCAGTCGTCTTGACCCAGATTGAAATAGTGCATTAAAATTTGGGGAAAAGTAAGAAACATTGAAATAATTATATATACAAAAGTATAACGTTGTCACCAAGTATGCAATTAAGGTTTTCATACTTAAGAAGAATACTTTTTCAAACGCCTAGGTCAATTCTAAAGGGCAGAAGTTGAATTCAGTTTAGATTCGGGAAATATTAGAGACAATGAAATGGATAAACTTTTTTACTTTGTTTTTGAATTGATTGTATCAACGCAGTTGATTGTGAGGTCAATATAGATATATGACTTTCTGAACGTTAACTTGATATTAGAAACGAAGTTGTGTTTGGAAGTAAACACAACTCCAAGTTATGTTAGCTTGTCGTTAAGGTGTATTGATGTGTTATAAATTGGAATATCGAATAATCCTGAAGAACCTTGCTGATTATGACGCTGATCGATTCAAGAAACATTTTAAATTTCTAAAAGATTGGGCTTAATTTTTCACGTGCTATGCTCTTAAGCTTAAGTGCCATTTCTACTCACATCTAGAAATGGTTCTTAAGCTTACAGAGCAGACACTTTAATAGAAATTGTTTCAATTGTTTGTTTCTTGAATCTTGTTTTATTTTTTTGGATAGGTAAAGCCAGTACTAATATTTACTAGGTATAAGTAAACTGAATATTGTTATATTTTATTATCTTGAACGAATGGAGAGAGTAAGAATTTTGAATATTACTTACAGTTTCTTTTTAAAGAATTTATAAGAATATTTTTAAAAAATATTTATTCTTCATTATTATTTAAACTCCGGAGTAAGCAATTATACATATATTTTGTCAAGACTCTTTAAGTAAAATTTTAAAATTAATTTAAAATATAAAGAAAATTATTTTTCTGTATATTATTTATATAAATTTTTATGAAATATTACAAAACTGGGTATACTTACGGATGCAAACTGTAGATTCTGTGAAGAGAATGAGGAGTCGGCCACATATGTTCTGTTAGAACGCCCGGTGCTAATGCACATACGTAATAAGCTCCTATTCTTATGTATATTCTTACGGAAGAGGCAATAAAACTCTCTGTAAAGTAGGTTCTATCCTACTTTTTATTGACGCAACAAGCCCTGAAGAGCTTAGATTACTCTAAGCCCAGAAGCGGGCACAATAGACCCGATGATCACAGTGCAACATCCTCTAATAATAATAATAATAAATTGTGAAATATTTTATTTAATAAATTACAATATACAGTCGAACCTCTCTATACCGAAGTCTTTGGTACCTGCAAAAAACTCTTTTTGAGTTTAAACAAATTTTTTTTTTGGGTTTTTTGTATTTTACTGGGAATTAAGTACGCATTTGTTTTAAAAATATATTTAATTTATTTCATTCATTATTCATATAAACATACATAATATTAAAAACATTAATTATATATTGCTTTGTATTTAGAAAATTTTTTTTCATAAATTACTATTTAATTGAATATTATATAGAACTTAAATTTTTATAATTTATTATTTTATTCAACTCGATAATATAGATAAAATACAAAGAGTTATAAGAATTCATTATGAAGTGGTTTATTATGGATAATCCTTTTGTCTTCAACAAAACTTCCTTATAGAAATGCGTATACTATGCGTATATTAATACTTCTAAACATAAATATAAACTCAAACTTACTCCTCTACTTGTTCTAATAATTATTTTGGATTTTGTTAACTTAAAACTTCAAAAGATTATAATCTCATAATATTTGTCAAACTTTTTATGTCAAACTTTGGCCATTAATAAAATAAAATTTAAGTAAACGGAAATACATAAAATGAATCCATAAAAATATTTTCAACCCAAAAAGTTTACTTTAGAGGTATTTTCGTAAATAAGTTGAATGAACTTTTTTTGTGTTTAATCCTTTTGGTTTGTCCATTCAACCAATGAAAATTGTTCTTGGTTTGTTTATCGATTATCTCTAATTATCTCATCAGGCACAGGACTCTTACAAGCAACAGTAAAATTAATAGCGCTACGGAGTTATTTATGACTTATACCATGTGTCCACTTAATAAATGGTTCAACATTTATGTATGTACAACACAAAAATATATAGAAATTATTTTTAAAGAGAAAGTACTCATATATATATATCATATATAAAGTGGCCTTTAGACATCAACGCGCGTTGACAAACACACGAAGTCTTCTCTTGCCATTACACATTAAATTTACCAACAATTTTTTAAACACGCCTCCAGCAAACAATGCAAAATTTGTTCACTCATCAGTATTAAAGCAATCGCTGAAGTGTCAACAGCGGCTGCTATGCGTAATTTCCTTACGAAAAATGATGTTCTACATTTTATTTATAATTTTAATATATATATATTTATATTTATTTTTATGATTTCAATTTATATAATTATTTTTATATATATTATATTTTATATAATTTAATTTTTTTTTTTTTGATGTATTTTAATAACAAATTTTCCGTAAATGCACAATGCAATTAATATTTAAAACAAAATTTTCATTGTAACTTAATGTTTGGTTATTATTTTTTAGCCCAAGGTTATTAATATTTTAATTCTTCTTAATAACATGTTTTGGAAATTAAAAATTTTACCTAGGTAGAAAATACAAATATTTAAAATAAAAGATACAATTCATTCATATTTGCAAAGGATCGCTTGCTAACGACATCATGCGTGCATTTAAACGATGTTTACGCTTCTACTCCTCAAAATAAATTAAATTTTGCATGCGGACCAAATCCGACTGTATATGCAAAAACACGAGCGTGGTTGAAGAAATATCAAAATTTTTTGATTTTCGTCAACACATTTCTTAAAATTTCAAATGTTACTATTACACAAACAAATTTCGCATTTCACAAAGTAGGAGAAAAGTAGGAGAAAAAATTCTCATGTGAGAGCGATTTTTTAGTATATTTGTTGTTTTATCTGAGGCGTGTTTAAAAAATTTTTAAAAAATTAATACTCATATATATTCTCATCGAGACTTCATTACAAACTCCACTCCAATAAC
>NC_051847.1:89296363-89306298 GCF_002237135.1 Teleopsis dalmanni | reverse complement strand
TGTGTAATTTCCGTTGCCTATGTGTCTATATATGCAAGTCCCCTCTATTATGTATTTCTCTAACTATTAGCGATGCGTCTTTAATTTTTGCTTATAAATCGCCAGAAAAAATCCACGAAAAACAAGCAAAATTATGTAATAAAAATAAATTTCGAAATGGTAAAAGATTACACAATTTTAGGGAATTTGGGAAAAAAACAATTCATCCCACTTCAAGTAGCACTTGTGGACCCAAACTTTTTTTTCTTGATTCAAAACACAAAAAACAAAATATTTAGCGCACTTTCTTCAGGCACGAACAAAACAATTTGTTAATAAATCTAAATTTAGCACTACGTCGTCGTGTACTAAATAGGGTACTAAAATAGATCGGAAATTGACGTGGCACAGTTATTTGGTCAATTTTTCTAGCCTAATATTTCATAATCTTAAAATTTTTTACATTTTCTAGTATTCAGTAAACTTTTTTTGAAATCACTTTTCTTGTTTCAAAACACATCGAATAATTTTTATTAAATTCGTTTTAATTATTTGGGGAACCCTCAAATTCGTTTATTATCGCGTATATATATAGGAGCATAAAACACTATGTATATTTGTGTGTGCAGACAACGGCTAAGAGACAAGTCCGATTACTAGGCAATGGATATATCTAAACGCGACGATCGACAATGTTGGACTGGTAGCTTTTTAAATATTTTGTTTGAGTGGCAGGCACGCTCGAAAGGCAAGAGAAATGCCCAAAATTTTGTTAAAATTCGTATTAAAAGTGAAAAATAAATCTCATCGCGCAAGAATTTATTGCTTAAATCTGCGCAAAATGTTTTTGAAAATTCTCTCATACAAAACAAAACTTTTATTTAAATATTGAAATATTGACGACTCGTTTCAGTACAATTTGTAAAATATTTGTAACATGCAATAAAAATGTTTAAATAAACATTGCATTTCTAATTTTTCTAAAATGCGTAAAATATGAAAACGTCAAGGTCTTAGTTTTATTTAGTTTTGAAGTGCAAAATATACCATATAGATCTCATATAGACAAATGGTTTACCGAATTATTGTATTATATATAGGTTGTATTTTGTATGCCAAACATTTGTAATAATTTATACAATAATTTATAAATGAATCACAGAAAATACTTTAAATTTCTATTTAAATTTGTTTAAAATGGTGAATCAATTTTAATATCAAATTTGAGAGATGTTAATTAATTAAATACTTATATTGATATAGATGTAGATATTTCGCAATATTCGTTGAATGTAATTATTTGTCAGCATATTTGTACCATAGAAGCTATAAACTGTTTGAATAATTATATAGTAATATAATTATGTTAAATTAATGTTCACACACATGTACCTGGGCAAGTTTTCAGACATATAAATAATTTATCGGCATGAATTCGATTTCGTAATAGTTATCTAATATAACGAATGTCAACTTTAACGATTGTTCAATTATTATTATTATACTTATGAAAAAGGGATAGTACACTGCGACTTAAGAAATCTATTGTGCCTCTTAGTCGGATTAGAGCATTTCTTTAAGTCCAATTTCTTTAATGAAAGGCAGTATAGGGTCTATTTTTATTAATCTTGAATCCCTATGTTCCATGAAAAACCCTCCCAGGTGTTTCTTCAAGTCCGATTTCTTTAATGAAAGGCAGTATAGGGTCTATTTTTATTAATCTTGAATCTCTATGTTCCAGGTTTCTTCCGCATGTGCATCAGTGCCGTCCACTCCACTAGCACATGTTATGCGGTTTCTTTTTCTTCGCTATAGTAACTGCAGTTTGAGTTGGATTGAATTCTTAACTTTATTGGGTGATTATTCAATCTACAGTGACCGTTTGGAAATCCCGTAATAATTCTTAGGTTATTCTTTCTTTGTTCTATGCAATCTAAAGTCCCTAAAGTCCCTATGTTGTAAGTCCCTAAAAGTAATTTAAATTATGATATGCTTGGTAGGTTTTACCAATATAGTTCTCTTTCTTTTTCCTCTGCGCCCTTCAGAAGAATGGATAGAATTCCTTTGCCTAGACCACAAAAAAGTTCTTAGCCTATCATTATTTAAGCCGCGCCCATTATCATTATTGAATAACTAATTAAACTTATGACAAAATTCTCATTCTCAAATCATTGACTATGATATCTGTTAGGCTCAAAAGCTTAGAACGATAGTTGTAAAAGTTGCACTTCTAAAAACTGCCAGCACATGTGGTAATTAAGAAATGCCAGAAGTTTTTGTATATATGTATAATAATATATAATGAATATAAAATGGATATTATATAATGAATTAATCTGCTATTGAATTGGCTGACTTCAGTAATCCGATCTTAATGCATCGACTCTTAAGCGTTTTCCTTTTTCAAATCACAGCGCACGAAAAATTGAAATCTCTTTAATTACATTGTTATAAATTAATCACGTATCAAGCTTAACTTAGGTAATCAAAACTGCCGCTTTAAACAAGACTGTTACTTTTTAAAGTTTCAGTACTATCGTTCGGAAAGAGCACAGAAATATCCAGTTTTCAGAAAATATTTCAATGAATTTTAAAATGTATGCAAGAGTTGTACTTTACTCATAAAACAAAGTGTTACCTTGTGATTGCGATTCATAATATATGTCTGGAATCTGTATTTTGCTAGACGAGTCGTCTCGATTCCAATTTTAGTGGGGTAATTTTGGGTTTGCAATCTTCATCAATGTTCCGGAACTCTTTAATAAAATTGTTTAGTTATTGGTTAATTCAGAGAGAGTAGTGGAATGAAAAAAAATAAACAAAAGAGATTATTAAAAACGAGTTGTGAAGTTCTTATTTAAAGTTGTTCCCGTTTAAAGCAATAGAATATTGAAATTTTTCTCGTTTTAAGGCAATAAAAATATAGCCATCTTTAACAAAACCTATTATAGAAGTGCTATACTATAGAGTACTATAGAGTAATTCATGTGCATAACAATTAATAATTGTGAACTTGTGGTTTTATGTACCGTATTTAAAAATAAGATAGTTCTAAAAATAACAATTTTAGAAAGAAAATGAAGTCCGACTTCATGATGTGTCGAAATCACATGATGTCGAAATCCTGGTAAGTTTCACCGGGATTTTTCTCGATCGATATTATTACACGATCTGTTAAAAATATATCCATTCCTACACTATTATTGTCATCAGATTTCTTTTGTTTTTGATATATTTTTTTTTGATATGCTCCATTTCAGAAATGGATAAGAACAAAGTATCAATTTGCGAAGTTCGACGTTTTTTTTTTTTTAATTGAGTAAATCATAGAGTATATGTGCTATAGAGCAATATCATTAATAATATTATTATGATGGCAAATTTTTCTGAATTTTACAATTTTTTAAGTATGTTAAGGAGAAAGAACAAGGTTGAGATTTTTTCGCGATACATGTAGGTTGTAATCCTTATTAAAAATCAGTATTTCATATCAGTAAACTATTCTAATAAACTATACTTTTAATAGAATATGGTTATAATGTCCATTTGAAAGAACTAAACTTGATCAATTGTGAACTTTTAAACCATGTATCCACATTTTATTGTCAGCTATATCACATGTGAGAAGATCTGGATCGTTCACGATATCATTTGCTCAGCGATAGTTAAATGATTTTATTTTTGTTGCAAATTTAATCGTTTCAAAGAAAATTTTGTTGTCACAAAATTTGTCATGTTAAAACATCATGTCTAAGTGTCATGTGTTATTTCATCTAGATCTCCCTAAAAGCATTTCTTTACCAAAGGCTTTCTTTAACATATTCAAAGCTTCACTGTACCTTTTATTACAAAATTATTCTAAACCGACATTTTACCATACAAATAAAAACCTAACAAATTAACTAATGTAGGTTTTATTTAGTCGCTCGGAATATATATGTAGACTTATCTACATAACATCTACGTTACTCGCAGTCTAACCAATACATAACAAATATTCTATGAATAGAATGAAAATTTCAAAATTTTCGTTTATGTTTAATCATACCTAGTATATAGTAACAACAGTATTTATAATATAGTATATATTACAACAGTATTTATAAGTTGTAATTTGTTATAAAATAGCTCGGTCTAAAAAAGATTAAGTAGGGTGAATTAATTTCTTTCTCCAACATATTCTTTAATAACAAATTGCTTAGAAGAGTACTTCTTTGTTTATAAAGTTTTTGAAAAAATATTCTTCAATGAAATCTTCTAAAGTTCTTAAAAACCTATAATAATACAAAACTGATGAAACAGTTTTATATTAAATATATACTACAATTTTTTTTTATTAAAAATTGGCAAATTAAAACATTAAACAAATGAACGTATTTGTCAAAACCCGTTGATTATAATTTTGATGGCAAAAAGCCAATGCAAAATTTTTTTGGACTTTATTAAGTATCAGAAATATTTCTGCCTTTATAAAGATTTTGGCTGATCGGTTAAAACAGTTTCGATTTAATCATTTCAAATAACATTTTTTAAACTGAAAGTTTAATTAACTAAAATTTTTAAACTTACCATTCGAATTTCAATGGCAGCAAATTTTCTTCATCTTCACAATCGATTTTTACAAAAAATGTGGCTCTTTCGTTCGGTACACACCGCACAATCGAACTCGAATTATCACTGAAGGAAATCTTTGGCAGCCTGTGTACTTCTGTAGCATTAAGAGGAAAACCACGGGGATCTATAAGTAGAATAAAATTGTTTATTATTTTTTGTTTATTGTTATTTGTTTATTGTTTATTTGAAACATAATAAAGTAAGCAGTGTATACAATAATATAACCTTAATATTAAGTAAAATTTTTCAGTATTATATTTTTTATTATTAGGTATATATGAATCAGACCTATTCTATTGCCTGCAAATATACGTATTATATACACTTATTGCTTATTGCACTATAGGATAGGAGTTTATGAAGCTATTTTATGTACGAGTATGATATTTCATTTATTTTAGATGTAATAATATTATAATAAAAATAATAATGAAGAGGTTTCTATACAATAGTTTCGAAACAGAAAATGCAATAGTTTCTATTAAAAAACATAGTCACTTCTTTCATAACTTAAGTTAAATTACGACTTAAAAAATACAATAATGTTTGTAATATTGTCGACAAAAGGTTATTCCATTCTATTATCAGAACCTAAAAACTTAGATTTAATCTAAACGCGTAGGTATATGAGTGATTATTAACGGTGATTATTAAAAACCATAAATTGTGATATTAACCATCAATATAAGTCCTCTAAACAACAATACACCTATTTTAAACCTTTTTTAAGATTTCTATGACTCGTTGAACGATATATATGTTTAGCTTCAAATAACATCAGATGACTTTCTTGTTGAGATAAAAGATAGTCTCTTTTCCTGGTGCATGCTTTTAAGTTATCCGAATAGACAGTTGTCGGTGTATAAGCCAAATCTGGTAATTAATTCATACAATTCGAACATCGCAACTAATGACTTGTGATGAAGTGTTATATTTCTGTAAAAAACCACTTTTTTACCAAGTCTTCGGATATCACCAAATAATATAACTAGATTTAATAATCGCTATTTACGTGTTTTTCCCTGGAATAGTGAATAAATATCATACCATGTACGGCAAGAAGTATTCGTTATTTTGCCATTTTGGGTGAATTCACCGACTTCTCTCCACTGAACACTGTTTTCTCCACTCAAAACTGTTCTCGTCACTGTTAAATAAAAACTGGTGATACTATTAACATGTTCAAATCTGTATTTTTTTAATTTAAAAATTTGTTTCATCTGTCAATCTGGCGATTGCAGAACAGACGAGCTAATTGCTTCAGGACCTCACGCGGAACATTTAAGTAATCTGAGCATATCGTTAGTATCATGCAAATTGTTACTGAGTTCTTTCTGTGCTGAAATTTTTAATTAATGATGGGAAGACTCAACAATATGCAGGTATCTGTATGTAATCTGACTACTTTTCCCTAAAACGAAATCCAATATTCTCATTGAGATGCTCCGTAGAGATATCAGTTTTATGGTTGGTTTACTTATATGTCACTGCAGACTAGGGAACCATGCTAGAAAATTGATATATGTCGCAGGTGTGGGGAAGACGATGAAAGTGCATCTCATCTACTCTGTCTTTGCCCAGCTCATGCACAGCGGTGACTCAACACTTTCGGAACCCAATTAATTGAAGAACAGCATTCTAAGCTTCGCCAAAGATTCTAGATTGTTTTAAACCCTGAGTTTCCTTTATATACGATAAAAACAATGGGCCACTAGACGTAAGTGAATGCCGTTACCAGGATCGCCGGTATAATTTAACCTAACTTACTACGTTTTTATTAAGTACGTTTTGTCAAACCGAGACGAATTGTGTTGTTCATGTAAGCAATTTAAAAAGTTGATATTTTGAATGTATAATGTATCTTAAGAAGAAACTCTATCAGCATATAGAGCAGTAAAAAAATTGTTAAAATAGCTGGCTCGACTAAAATCTATTGTTAAAACAGGGTGCGCGGAAAATTGGAATGGAAATCGAAATAAAATTTAAAAAAATATGTCGTTAGTTACTTTCACTTTTACCCAGGAGGTCCCATTTCTAACAACTATGAAACGCCGATTTAGGTAAGATTACACTTCACAAAAACTGATAACGCAAGCTTAGATATTGAATTAGCCGTCTTACATTAGATTAGATTCGATTTAAGAATAGGCTGGAAACTATCTCACCACGTTATTGCATCCTTGGAGATTATTGTGACAAACTCACCATCATAGGTACATAAAAAGTTGCATGATGATTTAACAACGAAAAAGTATCGCTATAGTCGGATGTTATATGTCGTGATTATTGCTTGATGAACAAAATTCAAGAAAAATTAGCCACGCGTAAACATTTCGAGACAAACGGTAACCTATTTTTTTTTAAATTTATCTTAGCAACAGTTCGTTAGGACCAATATAGACCATTCAGTGGTTAATTAATTTACTAGAAATCACTCTTACATATCGCGTACTGGATTAAAATTTTCTAGGATCAGTTCAGGAAAATTATGTCTGTTAATACTAATAAAAGTTATCAAAATTAATCAGTTTTAAAAATATATCATATGAGTTTTATTAAGAATTAGTGGTTTTCACTTTAAGTATAAATGAAAGTGAAATAATTTCGGTTCCCTGTATATAATTCAACAAAAAATAACAAAGGAAATGGCATGGATCGTTTCCATTTTGTGTTATTTGTCGTTTAAAACTGACATGAAATGATTTCTTTTTGTTTCCACCTATCAGAGACGATTTTCACCTACAGAAGAATTAATAACTTTTTAGTTGCAAAACCGTGTAGAAGGTATTTCAAGCAGATCTGCATAGTTGGAATATTTAATGAAAAATAACTTTTTTTTGTAATTAGATTTTCAATATAATAATTACCTTTGTATTTATCTTAATTATAAAGAAAATACATAAAGAATACAGACATAAAGAATTTCTAAAAACAATCAATTGGGCTTGTAAAACATTATAGGGCATTATAGCGAACTATATAAATTCACTAAACGTAACAAATATGCTTTTGTGGTATTAAAATATGTCAAAACTATTAAAATTTTCATATTGTAATCACTCTTGGTGTAAACTGATGTTGCAATTTACCATTCACAACTAAATATTAGTATTAAATTAAAGTTATTCTAATTCTATAGGTTAAATTACACATAATAGATAGTATATCAAAAAAAAAAAACGTGAATAATTTGTGAGAATGAAAAATTAACATAAATTTGGTGGAAAAATAGATGAAAATAAATAAGTAAAACATTGGGTATAACATTTTTAGAAACATACTCTATCAACTTATGAACAAATCCTTGGTGATACCTAGTGTAAAAATTCTTGATTATTACTAATTTGATTTCCATAGAATGTGATCAGCCATTGACCAATGTTTTATTTCCTGCCAAATTTTTAAAAAGCTCTACGACATTAAAACAGACATTCACTCCATTCCTAATTCATCAAGTTTTAGTAAGCTCTTGATACCATTGGGTAGGTTAAAACTGAATTTACTCTCATCAAAATTGACATACCAAAAATTTTAGCGACGTTTATAAGAATTATCTTGAAAAAAACAAAAATTAAATGCTTTTATGAAGAGAATTAACTGATTCTTTTACAATTAGCTCAGGGAGAAAACAATAAGAAGTTTTTTTCCTTTTAATATACTTTTAAATACTTGCCATCAATATAGTATTTTATAATGTAGTAAAGAGATTTGATACCGGAAAAATTACTTTTAATAGTAACATTCGAATTTACTCTTATGTGGATGAGATTCTGTGCTTGTAATAAAAGCAATCTTAAAAAATATAGAAGGTTTAGCAGTTACCATTAGATTTAGAATAAATTTTATAAAAGCGAAATATATGATGGATTTTTTAATATAGAGGATGTATGTTCTGTTATATGTATATTCATTGAAAGAATAATAGTCCAAAAAGAAGAACTATTAAAATTTTAAAACCAGAAAGAATATACATTATATATTAATTACAATCCTAAAATGAATACAAAGAGGTAATAAAACAAAACATTAGGTATATAAGTTTGAAACTTATAAAGTATAAGGTCAAGTGAAGCGATCACAAAAAAGTATTTGCAAAACCCTATTATACTCATTGATACCCACGAATGTAGAACGCCAATTTCAAAGAAAATTATATAGACAAATTGATTTTTTAAGAAATTCGCTTCAGCATTAAAGTAGAAAGAATCAATAGGACCAAAACGATGATAGCAGTGTTTTAAGACGGAAGTGATTAAGTAACTATTAGGGAAGTTATTGTGTGTTTGGCATCGAAAATATATTAAACAGGGATATCTACATATTATAAATTAGTCATGCTTTGAGTTTAGTTCTTTGAGTCTTTGAGTTTAGTTCAATTTAAAATCAGGACGGTTTTTGATTATGACGCATTTTTTAATGACGCAGTTTAATATTTTTCTACTCTACGTTCTCGGCGATAAGAATCTTTTCGGTAACTGCTAGAAAGACGAACTGTTCAATAGATAGACGAACAATTTAATAAAAGATGGGAATATTTAACAATATAAATGCATCTGTACTCTCAGTGATATGCCACGCAGAGATATTAGTCTTGTAGTTTGCTAATGGAGAGGGAGCCATACTAAAAAATCATTCCTTCGTTTAATCATTCCTATCACAGTTAACGGTAAGACAATTAAAATGCATCACATGTACTTACTTACTTCCCAGTGCATGCGTAGCGCCGATTTACTATATTAAACGTTTACTTTTATGAGAATTTTGGCCAGTTCCAAGTTTCCTCTAAAGAGCATTTTAGGCTTTGTCAAATGTTTAAGTTAGTTTTTAAAATTCTGAGTTCTTAAACGGTATAACAATGACACAATATGCCTAAGTGGATCCTAATGATTGATGGTATACCCTAACTAATTACTATTAAAATTACATTTCAGTTTTTGCGCTGACTCTAAGCTTCAAATTCGGCAGGATACGAGTTCGATTCCTAATACTTAAAGTATCCAAAAATTATTTACAATTAATTAAATACAAGAATTATTTCCAAGACCACTGATGATGGGTATTTGGCAATACTCGAAACAGCTGTACGATCAGCCAAAAACTCAATTAATTAAAATAGTATAAAAAGAAGAATTTTTGTTGTTGTAGTTCACTATTGTTCGAAATACCTTTTTATTTCAGTTTTTTTTGAACATTTTTTCCACAACTTTTTCGTTTTGACTAAAGTAGTAGAAAATAATATAACCAATCTGATCAGCAAAACAAAATCTTTGCCCATACAACAAACGGTTACCCTAATATATACATTAAGACTGAAAAGTTTTCGGAAATTCTCATTTAAAATT
>NC_051847.1:89287154-89296263 GCF_002237135.1 Teleopsis dalmanni | reverse complement strand
GCATTAATTGATTATATGGTATGTTATGTGATAGAATTGTGGTATTATTAAATTTTAACAAACTAAGTAGTCTTATATTGATTCCAATATATGTTGACTGCTGTGAAATCTGAAAAATATAGTAAAATTTAAAAAAAATAATATAACACAATTTTTTTTAATTGATAAATTTTTTTTTTAAATATATATACATATTAATTTTTTGGAACACA
Source organism: Teleopsis dalmanni (assembly GCF_002237135.1). NCBI lineage: Eukaryota > Metazoa > Arthropoda > Insecta > Diptera > Diopsidae > Teleopsis > Teleopsis dalmanni. The sequence continues at coordinate 89,296,051 of NC_051847.1, read as the reverse complement.
AATGAGAATTTTCATATCATATCATCTAAATTTAATTTAATTTAAATAAGCCACTGATACATTTAATTTCTATTAGTTACTTAAACTTAGATCCGTTCGAATACTATATAAAAAGAGGTGGGATTTTTTTATAAATTGCGTGTACCGAGTTTAATTAAATAATAAAAAAGTCACTTACCAAATTTTGTAAATAATTTATTAAAAACATTGTTCTACGCAGCACAATTTAATGATAATAATGTATTTAGAATTATAAATTAATTTTTGATAGTTAAACATCGTAGTTGGGGTTATGACCAAAGGTTCGTGACTTTAAAATGAAAACGGTTCATAAAATTTCATTGAATTGCCAAGTAACATCTATAGAAACATCGTTATTAGAACCCTGGTCACAAACCAGTTAAATAATTCAGTGGATTAACTTGTACACAAATTCGATCCAATAATGCTAACAAAATTACCTATTAGTTACTTTATGATTAGTAATTTTCTATTACTGTTATATTTAATTATTTTTAATTAAAGAGTAACCTTAATCAAGTATTAAAAAAATATTGTATGGGGTCTAATGAATTAATTGATGAATTTTTTTTAATTATTCTCAAAAATTCAAAAAATTGCATGTACAAAGTCACAGTCGATAAAGTCAAAACGTTGTTTCCATATAAATAGATTCACAAAGACAAATTGACGAAAGAATAGTTTTTATAAATAATTCATAGAGACCAACAAAAATAAACATGACTCTATGCGTCGGTTTGGTGATGCCGATTCAACCTTTAAAGAATTAATTTTGTGATAAGTCTTTAAATAGAAGTTGTTTAGTATCCTTCACATATAGTAAAAAAGGGCATATAAAAATATTTGATATGCTTATAAAATAGTAACGGAAATATAGATGATTTTATCAAGAGTATATATTCTTTGTATCCTTAACGAATAGATGAAACGTATAGATCCACCGGTATTCATCGATTTAACTTCTCTCAGAAACACATAAATTCCCATATATTTATTTTTAATTAAATGTTTTTTGTTTTATTTTTGTTAACAATTACTTTTTATTAAAAATTTTACAACGTATAATTTTGGATCCAGCTTTCCAACGACACAACTGTGTTTCTACATATATTTGTATTTACAAACTTTGCTTGTTGTTTCCAATGGACGAAAACTCCTTTAACCTGCGTAAAATGCCATATACTTGTGTTTATTTATACGTTTATAATTCGTAAATAAAGCTGTTGGTGTCTTCACCAATGTACTTTTGCACCTAAGCCATTTTTTCCTAGATAACAAAATTTAAACATATTTGATTACTAAATTTAGAATGAGTGTTACATTTTGTCCAATTGATATTTTGTTCCTTCCATTTGACCCTGAACAGAACCATACAAAGAAGTCATTAACCATCCACGTATGCCAGCTTTTCGACCATATACCTCGGCATACTATAAATATAAAAGGGGTTTAAATTATATGCAATCACAAAATAAAAATTCTATAGCAAAGCCTTTATAAACAGTCCTAATTAGCAGTTATAAAATTTTTGTTATTTACCCTCCTGTAGGGAGCACCTATTTTAAGAGATAGAGAATTTATAAAATTGCAGTTAAAATTAAGTAAATCATATTTACGATTAACTTTCCCTAAAACTTTGAAATCGCAGGTATAAATAGGAGTTGCCATAGTCAGTAACAGTTGTGCGCCGTCTCTAACTGAAAATTTTGTTATCTAGAAAAGTTCAACTGATATTCAGAAAAATATATAATTTTAAAAATTTTATTTTATTTACTTACATGAATAAAGTTTATTTTTAATATAACTCAAAGCAACTAAGTTTTTGTTTTAATATATTCACATTTCATAACACATGTTAACTCTAGGGACTAGTAAACTTACGAGTTACGGCTGCAACAAAAACTCTTCCCACAATTGTCGTGAAAGCAGTTTTTCAAACAAACATCCCTCCTCAAAGTTATAAAATTTGAAGCAATAACAATCTCTTTCTGATTTTCAAATATACTCCCCATGTAGGGAGAACTCAAAGACGATGTTTAAAATCTAAAAGTAGTCAGTCTGTCTTTCCTTTTTCAAAACACTAATTTCAAAAAGAAGCAGATAAACGGTCAAATGTATTCAGATATTGAATCTAGCCATTCAATCTCGCTTGGCAGCTAGGAAATCTCTCCAAACCTGGACTACATACTGCGTTATCTGAATTGGCCAGAACGTATAAAATATCATTCATCTGTAAAGAAAGACTGATCAGCTTACAAACGACGATGGACGATTCCTTTTATAAGACCTGAACGTTTTTTAGATTACATTAGTATCTAAAAATATCAAAAATAAAATATTTAAGAAGGCCTTGGCCGACTTAAAAGTTATACAGTTCATTCAAATTCAAGTGAATAACAAAAATTACAGATTTCTCAATTCGAATACATCTGAATTTCTATTATTTTGTCTTATTATCTAAATTTTATCTTTCATATATGGTACTAAAGACACAGATTCTGTGTCAGCTGAGAGAAATTTCCGGCTATGTGCCCTGATCAACTCCTGCTATTGTGAGAAAGGCGTTTAACGCCTCCATTCTACTTTCATTGATTTAAATAAAGTTTGACATCTTGAACAAAGATATGTTTTGTTCGTCAATAGGCTTAAGTCGTTTGAGTTAGAAGCAAGTAACCTCCGAAATAAATTTTGGGACTATATTTATACAAATGAATATTCATTATTATGTATTATGACTGTTTAATAAGAGTCAATTTTACCATATATTATATGAAAATATATAAAATATGTATAAAATAGTAGAACATTTTTATATATATTTCGTATTATTGAAATTGTTCCACGTTAAACATAAGTTTTTAAAATGAATAACGAGAAAAGTTTTAATCAATCAGTTTATTTTGTATAAGATGTTTCCATCTAGCTGAACACTATAATTTAAAGTCTGAATAAGGAGAGTGGGTGCGCTTATCAACGTATGTAATTACTAATATATAATCTCACTATATATGTTGTTTGTTTAAAAAAACTGCTTAAAAACTAAAGAAGTCCCACGAGCCTTTTCTCTTATTGCAAACATGAAAATGAAATTTATATTCTTACCGATAGTCCGGCAGCTATCAGTGCCACTTCAACAGTCTACATATCGTCCAAAATATTTCACGGATATTAAAAGTTTATCGTACTAGGCAGTAACTTCAAGATAATTTTAGTTTGGATTCCTGAGCATACTATTATAGGATAGAATGAGCACGCGGAAGAGCTAGCTTGTTCCATGCAACATCTTCTTTCAATCCCTGCTCCTGCGAATAATAGATGAAAGTTGGCATACAATCATTTTTTGTGACAGGCCAAAAGAAACAAGATATAGCCTTTATATTTAAAAAGTAGAACCTCTAACTTAGCCTAACATAGAGGTACATTGGAAATATCTAAGATAATATTGTTCTTAACAGGACATTGCACTATAGGATGATATTGAGTCAGACCTCTTGAGTCTCCTGTAGTACATGTGTAGTGGCGCTCAAGGAAGTGACACCAAACACCTGTTGTGCTTATGTCTGGGCTTATACAAATACTTTCAAAAATTACTATTGGCTAGATATTTTCTGCCGACAATTTCGAGAAATGTAGAATTAAGGAGAATTTCATCCTACTTTCACTTCACCTACCTACCTATTTACTTTCGAAGCTACTTAAATACATACATTACAACAAAAATACAAATAATAACATTCGCTGATGTATCAGTGATTAATTTTCTTTTGGGTTAATTTCATATTTACCTAATTTTTTTAGTTAAGAGTAAAAGCGATATAAAGAACAAAAGTAATAATAATTTTTAAGTGAAAGTAAAATTTGCTAACATTCATATTTAAACGTTCGCATTTATACATAATAGCAATAATTAAAATAATAATAAATTTCCGATAAACTTCATTACTATTCCCATTCATACTTCTTGGTGGAAGCACTTTTTGTTATAGCAGATGTTACTCCAATTGATCTTCAAGCAAAGGAGAGTCAAAGAGTTTAAAATAAGAAAATAACCGGCTTCTATACTCAACTAATAGTAAGGGAACCATCAGATCAGGAGCAAACCATCGAAATGTGGCAAAAAAAGATGGAACAATAGTACTCAAGGAAGCTGGACAGCTAGATTGATACAAAATACAATCACCTAGCTCAAACGGATTACAAATTACTATCTCTCTCAGATTCTGTCCGTACATGAATATTTTTGTTATTTTTGAAATTGTCTTTATGCTAACTCCCAAAACTTTATTCTTAAAAGAACTTATTATCATAATGTATCATATTAGATTGCTCGGAAAGTAATTTCGTTTTTTTCCGACAGAAGATGTAATTGTATTTTTTTGCACCAAACTTCACACTTAAGCGATATAATTTTTATATGCTTTGAGAGCTCATATAGCAAGGCTTGTGAAAAATTCTAATTAATTCTATGCAGTAGTTTTTGGTTGATGACCTTTTAAATATGGATAGCGATAAGCAGCATTTTCGACATATCTTACTGTATTACTACAGAAAGAATAAAAATGCTGTTCAAGCCAAAAAGAAATTGACCGATGTGTTTGGAGAAGGTGTGTTGACAGTACGCCAGTGCCAGAACTTGTGCATATGAAAATCCATAATAGCACAAAGGTGTTTAAAAAAAATATGTTACACATCCGGGTAAATATAAAATATATGGTGTAGCAAATATATATGTTATATAGTATTGGGTATTAATTAATTATTAATTAAAGATCCAAAGGAATCCTAAAAATTACCTGTAACTATCGTCCTAACACAATATTGCGACTTTATTTTCGAAATATGCTTGAAAATAAATATTCTAGAAAACCACTAAAAGATTCAATATGATAAAACATATAAACTTAAGATATTATAAATCAATTGAAAAATGAAGCATTCCCACTTAGAAATACCGATGATCTCACAAAGGATAAGAATGCTTAAATACACCAACGAAAGAAGTAACAATAAAAATGCAGTGAAAATAGTACCAGGTAGTGTTCCACCATAATCCATGGTGGAATTAACGAAGAAATAAGGAGAAAAATGGTATATTGAAAAATATTAACAAGAATTAAATATTTTTTGAGCAAAATTTTAACATTTTAAATATATTTTGGTTGAAGTACATAACAATTTGAACAATATATAAACCATTTAAATAAATAAATAAACAAAAACTTGTAATGCAAAAATGTATATAACTTACTTGCATTTAGAAGAGGCTAACGGATTTGAATTCCGCTATGATTTTTATATTAAAAACAAACTAAGATTTCACAATTATTTTTTTTGCTGGATGCTTTCTTTTAATATATACTAAATAAATTCATAATTGTTCATAGTAAATATCACTTTTGTTTTTACATGAAAAGTCACCGTCGAAATAAAAATGTACATAAATGTTTTTTCGCGACTTTACCACTTTTCGTTAATTGGTATTTTACACCTTAAATATGTAATCTAATTTAGATATCTTAAATTTTAAAATAAAATTATAAATCTTTTTTATATTAACATTTAAAATCCAAAATAAATAATATTCTACACTTTTTACCGCATTTACTTGCTTACTGAATGAAATTAACATAAACTCAAAGCAATTAGCCATATTAAATCCAGTTAGGATTCAAATATAAAAGAAATAATGATAATTGAACCAAATTGAAAATGAAACGTAGTTTTTATACAGTAGTGATTACAAAAACTTGAGCTGAAACTAAACATAATAATTATTAAGTCTGAGTGAAGTGAGGTTTCACTAATAAAACGTAATAGAAACTAAACTAAATTAAAAATGAAACATAATATTTCATAGCAGCAACGACAAAAGCTTAAGCACAAGTTAGACATAATAAATAATAAATAATTGTTTTTCCTTCAATAAAATTGAGTTTCTCTTTAAACACTTGATAGTGTTGCTGTTTTCATTAACTCTTGTTTAATAATTAGCATTCAAAAATTAAATGAATTTAAGTAAATGAATGAAATTATTAGTACTAAGACAAATGATTATTTTGGTTATGATTTGGAACTTATTTGCAAATTTTGTGGCTTATGAAGAGAACCTAAGAGTGATTTCTCGATTTATTTATATCTTCGAATCATGAAAGCAATGATAGCAAAATTATTATAAAATTATATATTATTTATAAAGAGGTTTTCAAAAAGAGCAATTTAATTGAACTACAAGAATAATTTATTTTTATATTATTTTAATTAATTGAATTTATGGCTGAACATACAGCTGTTTCGAGAATAATTCTTGTATTTAATTATTCGTAAATAATTTTTTTAGGCTACAAGTATCAGGAATCGAAAGCGTGCCCGGCCAAATTTGAAGCTAAGAATTAGCGCTCCTTAATCAAAAACCAACCAAAGCCTTGTATTTGACTTTTATGTTCGCACATTTTTATTGAGTTTTCATAATTTGCAGTGAAAGTTTCTTTTTTGTATTAACAAATTCACTTGTGTTTATATTAGAATGAAATCATAACCAGCTAAATTGAATTAATTAATTATATTTTTATTTTTGTTTAATTGTTAATTGTTAAATATAAAAAATAATATATCTATTAACTATAAGTGAAGATGAAGATATTGATATTATAAATATTACGACTACTAACTCCGACCTTGCTTGATTAAACGCTAGTTAGTATCTAACGTACTTTTTTTCAATAGTATTTGTGATCGCTTAGGTGATGCACTGTAACAAAAGCTCCATTAAATTATCATATTAGGTTTTCCTTTATTTGTCAATTCAATTTCGAATATAGGCGATCACATAACATTATAAATATAATTTTAAAACATTCTTTAACGCTTTAAAGAGTTACAAAAAAAATGTTAAATAAATACAAATTTTGTATTTCGGTCCAATGTCTAATATTTCTTAATATTTTTTAACTAGGAGTATGAATTTTTTTCCTCCGCTCCGTTTTTATTCGACTTTGCCTTGTATTATTAATTGTGCTAACTCGTACTGAGGATTTCTCATAACATGTAAGATGTTTTCCATTTCTTTATAATTGTTAGTAACTCGCTATTGCAGTGCATACTTCTCAACACTTCATTGTCGGAAACATGATCTGTGCATGGTTTTTTTAAGATTATTCGTAAGAGCCATAGTTTAAATGACTCAAACTTGTTGATATCTGCTGTTCTTAAAGTCCTGATTTCCATGGCATAGAGAAGTGTTGATCAAACATAGCATTTTAGAAAAAGAATTTTTTCTTATATATGAGAAAAGTATTACGTGCTGTTTCTAGTCGGCATTTTATATCTTTGGTTTTCAGTGCTAGTTTTCATTAATATAGCATTTCAGGTACTTAGAATTTTTCATTCTCTCGATTTCTGCTTACAATTATATATTTCGCCGCTTGTGGACTTGCTAAACTGTCGGCGATAAAAATGGTGTCGTCTGCATATCTTGTATTGTTGATGAGTTCACCATTCATATATATTGAATAAAAGGGGTACAAAATGCGTTCTCGTCTTACACCTCGTGAAATGGGTTATTTATCGACCATTGATATCATAAATTAAAGTAACATAAATTTCTTATGCAGTTATTTCTTTAACATCTATTCTCAGAGGTTGAAGAATTTCCATAAGCTTGTTATGTGTAACGGTTTCAAAAGCTTACCTATAGTCTTATAAAGCATAGGAATACTTAGGAATACATTGGCTTAAGATAGAATCGAGATCCTAATGTTTTACTTGTCTTACAAGTTGCAAGATTCTTCCATCGGTTTTGGCCACACTCAGTAGCGTGAGAAGCGAATCTGTAAGAACTTTGCAAAATGGCATATTCTTTGTTAGCCAGTTCTCTAGCCTTTTCGTTTCTATCAATATTTCATTATACTAAAGCCGAATAAAAGAAAAATTGGTTCCATATACTCAAAACGTTTAAGACAAACAAATTGGACTTCAAACATTCATATCAAAGACTATTGTTTTCTCTTCAAGCATAAAAACTGAGAACGTAATGAAGGAGTTCAATATCTCCAAGCAAAAATTTTTATATTCTAAACATCCGAACTAAGATAAAATCTTAGTACATTTTGCTAATATTAATTATAAATTTTTTGATATGATTTCGTTTAATTATAAAAGTAAATGTCTTGTTATTTAAAATTGTTTGAATTAAAATTATTCCAAAGAATTTAATTTAACTTAAAATTAACTATATATTTTCATAATATAATTAATAAAGAATTTTATTGTTTTTATTAATCGTAAAATAAAAAAACCGAATTTATAAAACCGAATTTTATTTTTGAAATTTTTTTCTAATCAGTTACCAAACATTAATAAGCAAGAGAAATCACTTTTGTTTCTTGGTTAAGTTTACAATTCTCAGCAACTTGGATTCCAACCTTTATATAAATATCTCTTGAGATATCTTTATTATTATGATTTTTAATAAATGTTTAACTTGATTTAGTACTGTAGTTTATCACTTCATTCGTTTAAGGGTGTAATCAATTTAGGTCCCTGAATATTTCGGTTTGCTATATAAACTAAAATATTATTTAATATTTAACAAACATATAATAATTTCATAATTCATTAGAATTATGTCAATATGTTTTACCAAATTTAAGAAATTAATACAGTTCTAGATATTAAGGTTTTATATAATCATAAGCTCGTCAGTGCGACTTTTTCCAACTTAGCAAATAGGTTTCGTTGTAAATGAGGTAAAAATAAAGTACTTTCTGTCAACAAACAGATGATGTTATCCTGGCTAGATACTTATTATTCTGCTCACTATTATGTAGAGCAATATGATTTAGTCAAGAACTATGACCAAGAGCATCGGTGATAATTTT
>NC_051847.1:89283729-89287054 GCF_002237135.1 Teleopsis dalmanni | reverse complement strand
GTGATTTTTTCTTCTATTGTCTTTAGAAATATATTTTTATTATCATAATTAGATACGGATAATTAGATATTTAAAAATGTTACAATGTTAGCTATTATAGGATATTTTTTACCCATGTTTTTTCTTAGTTCATAATTCGGAGATTTTGAACGATAACAGACTAGTAATAATAATAAACTGCTCATTATAATAAATAAGTGTTCATGCTTAAACAATAATTCACGTAAAATATTTATATTAAATGTATTATAAATTTTTTTTAGAAACTGAACTCTTTAATTCACAATTTAAAAGTATTGTCCGGTAATATATTCCTTTAATTATTGCAACTAAATTTATTTCAAAAACAGCAATAATATTTGCTTAAACTAATTTTCTATTTCTATTTTTTTAAAACTATTTTTATTTATTTATTAATGATTTCTTTCATTTTACGCATTGAAAGAAATCACTTTGCAAAATTTGCAAAGTGAATTAATCATTTGCAAAAGCGCAAAGTAAAAAGTGTTGGTGCAACAGAAACTGCAAAGAAACCAGTGATTTGTCAAATATTTCACTTTTCTTTTCATACTTTACTTTTCATTGAAAAGTACTTTGGTGCAACGCTTTGCATTTTTTGAGTGTTTTCAAAACTTTGCATAACTCAATTCTCAAATTAATGCTTTATGTTCTCAATGAGAGAAAAATGCTCAAAAACTCATAAAAATTTGCAAAGTGAAAAGTGAAAAGTGTTGGTGCAACAGGGCCCTGTTCCCAAAACTACAAAAAATGTGAAATCATAAATTGTTTCTAACTAATTGAAGAGGATTTGACCTCCTAACTCTTTACCCATCTACCTATCTAATCCAATTATTTCACCAGCCACAATTTTCTTCCTAGATATACTCTTTTTTTGATTTCGATGAATGTAATTTCTAAAAATTGAAACGTATATTGATTTCTTCCATATGCGTTTAATTTCTTTAATGAGACTTCAAGCTTGAGTCTTTTATACTACATCACAAGGTGAAATCTATTACTATTGACAAAAATGTTTATAGTTAGCTGTTTATGATAGATAATAAATATTTGATGATATCTAAAACAGCTGTGTGATTACCTTAAAGATTTACTTTATTAAACATTTTTTATTGCATTTAAAATACAACGCAATCCTACCCTCTCATTGAAATGCCGCATAGAGATATTAGTCTTGTGGTAGGTTTACTTATAGGTTACTGCATTTTCGAGAACCACACTAGAAAATTTAATCTCTCTTTCAATCATACCTGCCGCAGTTGTGGTGAGGACGATGAAATGCTTCCCATCTGCTTTATTTCTATCCAGCTTATGCGCGGTGCCGCTTTACCACTTTATGGGCTTTCTTTTTTAAGGATTTTGGCAAACTGCAAAAGCTCTAAGTGGTTCTAACCTGTGAGTTTTATATTATACTGTAACCCAATGAGCCTGTAAGCATAAATAGATCACTGGGGATGACCGGTATTACTTAATCTAACGTATTGGATTTAAAAATTTCTAATAAAAATTTGGATTTTTTGTAGGATTTCAAATCCTACACTGACAATTTTGATGCGTTCCACTTGTTCCAAAGGATTTCTGATTGGCGGATATTTGAATTTGAATATTTGTCGATATCCAAAACAATTGCTTTGTCACCTCAAAGGCTCATTTAATCAAAAATTATGAATGGTAATTTTTTTTTTGTCGAAAGTGACGCGTTTTATGACGAAAATTAACTATTTAAAAGTTAGAAGGGTTCGAATAGAAATAAAAAGACAACAACAAAAATGTTAGTTAATTTATTGAAGTTTGGCTGACCATATAACGCTGTTTCGAATACTCAAGTTTTCATCAGCAATGATCTTAGGAATTATAAATTGAAATTTCTATTGATATAGAATTTTAAATTATGAAATGTTTATAATAAATGTATGTATTCTATTAACAACTGTCAGGTAATTATTTAGTGGTTTTTTTTCTGTAATTATAGATTTGCGAAATGCTATAAGTTTTAAAAGAATCTATATTTTTTTACAAAAAGTCTTATAATAAATATTACCTTCTTCTGTATACCGACGATGCAGAGGACAGTGTGCCGTGATTGTGTTTATGATCATTACACTGACAGCATTTTGAACAGCCGTTGCCCATTTTATTTGCTTTTTATATTATTTAACAATAATTTTTTTGGATAGAGCACAATTGAATTATTATTATTACAATAATTTTATAAATTATTAAGACATCAGAAATTATATTTGTTTATAATGCATTATTTAATTTTTTTGGGAATTAAAAATAAATAAAAAAAAACTACACATACAACCACCAAACAATATATCACACGAAAATAGAAGAATGAAAACAAATTTATTTTATAAATTTTTATCACAAGAATCACTTTAAAGATTTCTACTTTAAAAAAAAAAATATGTATAAAATTTTTTGGTTTTCTTTTTAAATTTATATGTTTAATATATATTATATATTTTGAAACAAAAATATTGTCAAAAACATGAATCTATTTCAGGACGAAGAGCTCATCAAGCACTTATGCACGCATAAAAATGTTTTATATTTTCAAAAATTAATTTCTCGTGTTAATATTTTATAATTTATTACTTTATCTTTTACAATAATAACCATACTTAATTAATGCAATTTAATGAAGACTAAATCACAAAATTTTTAAATATAATTTTATAATATATTTTTTGTAATTTTAACAATTTTCTAAAAACAAAATATTTCAATTTACATAAATAAGCAAAAAAATTTTCTTCGTCAAAATTTGATGCATCAGCCCATGTATTATCTCTCAATAAATTTTTTTGTATATAATTTTGTAAATATTTTTGAGAATTAATTTGTGTAATTTCCGTTGCCTATGTGTCTATATATGCAAGTCCCCTCTATTATGTATTTCTCTAACTATTAGCGATGCGTCTTTAATTTTTGCTTATAAATCGCCAGAAAAAATCCACGAAAAACAAGCAAAATTATGTAATAAAAATAAATTTCGAAATGGTAAAAGATTACACAATTTTAGGGAATTTGGGAAAAAAACAATTCATCCCACTTCAAGTAGCACTTGTGGACCCAAACTTTTTTTCTTGATTCAAAACACAAAAAACAAAATATTTAGCGCACTTTCTTCAGGCACGAACAAAACAATTTGTTAATAAATCTAAATTTAGCACTACGTCGTCGTGTACTAAATAGGGTACTAAAATAGATCGGAAATTGACGTGGCACAGTTATTTGGTCAATTTTTCTAGCCTAATATTTCATAATCTTAAAATTTTTTACATTTTTTAGTATTCAG
>NC_051847.1:89272623-89283629 GCF_002237135.1 Teleopsis dalmanni | reverse complement strand
CTATTGTTTTTATGATAATGAGTTATTCAGGTGATTCCACAAGAGTAAAGTTTAAAGTCTAGTCTCGATCTTCTTAACAACACCAAACACTGTAACTTCGGTTTACGGTACTTCTAAGCTATTTTGCGGACTTTCTTATATTTTCTGGAACCACAACCTATTGTGGGCAACCAGTGGGTATTCAGTATAATCGATGATTGTGTGATCGTGTTTTAATTCAGCAGAACAGTCAATATGGGTTAATTTAGTGTTTGCAGAGTTTCTATAATGCTTTTTTTGGCTTCAACACTGTCTTTGCGCATCAAAAAACACTATGCGACTATTTTCTGTGTCGGAAATTAAAATTGCCATTTTAAAGAAGTCGTTTTGAGTCAATTGCGACCATAAAACTAGGGTCACGGAAGGAGTCAAAGGTCATAGTTTAATCTGACATAGTTGTCATATAATCCAACTGGTTTATTTGAAATGTCGTAAAAATAAATATTAATTGATTGAATAAATTGAGATTACATACTACTAATTATATGCTTGAAAGAATTATTATTATAAATTTAGAATTTTTATAGAAGCTTGTTGTTATGCTCTTTTGATTTTAATAACTAATAAAAGTTAGTTTTAATATTTGGTTCAAATTAAAAACAAAAGCCTAATTAAAATTCTGTTTTTTTATTAAAAATTTGGTGCAAAATCCAACAAAAAACACTTAGTATTTTTATAGATACTAACAATAATTCTACAAATGCAAAACATAGAGTAAAACTTATATCGAAAATATCTCTTCATTTATTATTAGATTGTTTGCATACTTGTAGTTTACCGTTGCGTCGATATGAGATTCAATGATATGGAATTATTTTCTAGCATCCTTATTAGAAATTTTTAATTAATGTACATCTCATATTCGGAGAATTATGATGTTATTTGATTTCAGTCATAGGAGTATTTACCGAAACTACAGTTAATCTCATGTTCGAGAGCTCGTTCAATGTTTGTTTATTGATATACCGATGCCAGAAAGCAATGAAAATGAGATTCCTACCATAAGCAGATATAGAAGAAATAGAATTATCAATATGTATGGCCTTTTAGACCAATAGGATTATTGGGTCACTGTATAGTTTTGTTTCATATTCTGTTTAATTAAATTTTACAAAGTGCCGTTTTAATTTAGATTTCGATATTAACATTTTCGTATAAACACATAGAATTGAAGAGGATACTTAAAATGAGAAATACATATCGGTAAAATAAAGACAAAAACACAAAATATCCAACTTCAACATAAATTAAGACATCATTTAGCAACACAATTATATATAAATTTTTAATAAAATTATATTTATGTATATATACAATTCACATACTATGTGTTTGCAAAGTTTAGCTATAATTACTTTTAACAATATGAGTGTAAACACCATTTAATATTAATTAGGGATTACATCTTATCTATGGTATGAAAATAACTTAATCTTTTAAATGGAATTTGTAAGAACAATAATAGGAATGAATAAAACTTAACGATTCAAATTTTAAATAAATAAGTTTAAAATAAATATTCGCGATAATTTTCTTATCAAATATCTTAGTTTGTGAGTTATAATGTGAAATTCAAACTACAAGTCCATCCGACTCGTGTATTAATCTTCAGTCTTTTAAGTTTTTTTAGTCCTTAGTTTTCTGACTAAACATGCAATAGGTTTATTATTTTATATACATATATATGTTTCCAGATTAGCAATAACCACTTGTTAAATTATTCCAAATGTGATTTCTATAAAATACATTACCTCGTTCGTTCGAATTATTGTGATTTTATAGATATGTGGTTAAATAAATGAATTTTCATTATTATATTTTATTATTTACAAATCTTTGATATCTGTAAAAACTCTTCATTGTGTCTAAATACTTTTGACCTATCCAATCAATTTTTCCTTAAAAATTTTACGATATCGATTTGGATAAATGTATCCACGTTTTAATAAAATAAATATATTTCTGATTTCAAGGTTTTTATTTTTGTTTAGAAAGCATTTGAAAAAATGTGTTTTTAATTTATTCATTTATTTTGATAACTTCCTCCTTTTACGAAATCTCCTTTTGGAATTATTAATGAGCTACTATCCCAATCACAAGTAGGATACGAGAATACGAGGATATGTACTTGAGTAAATCTGAAGTATATAAAAAGCTTTTATGTAAAAATTACAAGGTCTTTTCCAATATAAAAAACTCAAATGCGTGACTCAAGTCATTTAGATAATAACATAAAAAAAAGTGAATAAATTAAGAAAAAAAAACCCAACCACTCCTTAATTTGATGTAAAATGAAATATTACATGTATGCATACATGCTTTCATGATATTTATATTGCGAGGGTAAACAACCATAAGCCAACTATTAAGTTAATCGAAGTCCTAATCACAATGCAATAGCGAGCCATAATTTGTTTAATTTTGCTATTACAGGCCACTGTGGTCACACAAGTCCTTGCGAGCAGCTATGCTATGAAATTCATGATGGCATGTATGAATGCGATTGTATCGAAGGATATGAACTTAATAAAAACGGATATAGCTGTCAAGGTAAAAGCAATTTTTGCTTGCATTTCTTCATATTTTTAAAACAAATGAAAAAAAAACTATAGTAGTTTTCATTTAAATAATTTTTTTTGTACAAAAATTTTAGTTATAAATTCAACATCGACATCTGATGGGCACTCAAAATCAGACGAAGATGTGCTTTATCAGAAGGGCGCGTCGTTCAGTGCTAAATTAGCTAACGATAATGAACGTGATAATCAACTTACATCAGCATATTCCTATTCATCTTCATCGCAACTAGCATCAGGCACATCCTTTGCGTCTGCTTCTGATGAGGAGGATGCAACGTTTTATAGCGATGATGAACTCGAACGGTTTGCACAGCAACAAAAGGTCAATTCCAATGATTATTACATATCATCCGAAAGTATTAATTTCAACAGTGAACAGCAGCAAGAATACAATAGCAATAGCCAAGAAGTACCTGAGTTTAAAATGAAGGAAATGCCAACTTCAATCGAAGCAAGCAATGCGAAAAATGAAGAGAAACGAGTTGTGATAACAACTTCAAAACCTATTAAATTTCTTCTCGATAAGAAGCTGAAAAAGATAAATGTCAAGCACCAACAACAGCAGGAACCTATTCACAGAGCAGCAACAACAAGCGCAGCAATTACAAAACCTGAATTCATCAATTCGGATGCTATAATGAATGGTGTCAACATCGACGATGATTACTATAGCAAGCAGGATATGTCAATATATGACGATGTCAATAATAATCAATTAAACTTAAGACCAATCAGTCAACAAACATATCAGAATCAGTTGTTAAGCAACACCGATTCACAGCAACATATAATATCAAAGATTACTAATAATAAAAGCAATAAAAAAATCATTTATACCAATAAGGATAAAACGGCAACCGCAGGTGGTCCAGTCAATGAAGCTATTGTTGGTCAATATAATAAAATATCAGAAAAATCAAACATATCAAATATGTATAATGAAAGCACTGCGTGGGTTAATAGGTAAAGACTTTTCATATTTAAATTGAAATTTTAAATTAAATTAAAAGCTATTTATAAATAAAAAAAAATATATAAATTTTTTTATTTAAATCAGTGATAACTGCAATTTAGATTGTGGTTTAGATGGCATTTGTGATAATACTGAAGAAAAGATGAGGTGCTTGTGTCCTTTTGGCAAGACGGGTTCGAATTGTGCAGAAGGTAAGAGTGATTGTTAAATGTTTTTTTTTTTGATATATTTCATCTTATTGTTGAATTAAATAAAAATATAAACAAATTTTAAGAAATTTATCCTTTATATAATAAAGATTTTATTTATAATAATATAACATTCCATTAAAAAGTATTTAAAATTTGTTCTTTGTTATAAATGACTTTTTATTTAGTTTTTTCCGCCGGTTATCGAAATCGTGTGCCCGACTTTCTAAGATATTAATATGTAGTATACAGTCTAAAGCATTCTCTCTTCAGAGAGACTTATTTCCTCCCGGAACAGCTTTTGTATTACTCTCGGACCATTCCTTTTATATTGGCGTTGCAAGCCATGCTCTGTTGATCTGTCACCAGATCTCCACCTTTTCACCATTTTCTGCTTCTCCTTTCCTGGTCTAAATTCTTGGCTGTGAGGACTTGAATCACATATTATTCCATCATTAACGAGTTCTCTGATTTTGCTGTTATCTTTTCCACTAGTTCTTGGGATGTATTAGTTTTAAATGGTTTTCATGAACTTATATTCATTATATAATTTTAAAAAATATTTTTAATTTTTGTGATAAAAATTATATATTAATTCCACAACAAACTAATTTGATTAGGTATTTCAAACATTTATAATAATTATTAAAGTTTTGAAGTTTTGAGTCTCCGTTGTCATTTTTGAAAAACTCAGTAAAATTAATATATTTAAAATTATTTTCCTTTTAAAAGTATTAATTTGTTGACCTTAAAAAAAATTTCAATATTCTTTATTTATTATCATATATTATATTATGTATCAAATATAATCTGTTTTATAGAATCGAAGATACGTGTACCGAAGTTTTCGAAAAAATCATGGTTGGCTTTTCCAGCATTACGTGGTGCATATAAACACGTACAGGTTTGTATTAATTTTATTAATTTTTAATTTTTATTAGTACGAAATATATTATATATGAGGTATTGAGATATATAACTTCATATTAATTTCAATATGAAATACTCGTATTAAAATAATAACAGAAGTGATCAATAAATAAACTCATAGACATAAACTTCAAACTTCAATCTTTTCCATATATATGTGTACATTAGTAGTAGCGGAAGGAACTGTAAAAAGGTCAATCAAATATTATTGAAAGGAAGAATTATGTTGTCCAAGATTGTTACTTTAATTTTCATTCGATAAAGGAAATCTACGAATATAATTGATGGATATTCCAAAAACGTTTTCAGTTAAATGAATGTTAAAACACAGAAAGTATTTCGAAAAATATATAACTTGGGTGTCCATCAAGTTATTTTAACAAAACACACAAATGAAGTTGTTTCTGAAACGAATTAAATAAGGTTAAGCTAATTAAAATGTGTACTTATGATATAGCAATAATTAATATAATAATTTAATCCTCATATTTAAATTTCTAAGAATAATACTAAGCGACAAAAAAAGTCCATTGTTGTTTTACGTGGCTTTCTATGTCGTGGAGACTTAAAACCACGGTGCTCTCAACACACGTATTAATATAAGCGGCAATCAACGCCCCATTGGAATATCACTCCTTCCACCTTGGTAAGATGCGAGGCCTATCTAATATATATATGTTTATGATGGTTCGCGAAAATAAGCAATAGTCTGATATATTATGACAAAAAAAAAACGATGGCCTAATGCGTTGTTAGACTCAATTTTTTTTAGCGATGAATAATGTTAAATTGCTTCGATGTTCCAGTAGTAGAAATAATTGGTGTCTTGCTTAATCATATCTAGGCTCTGTTGACGGTGTGCTCGAACTAACGCGATGGCGATGGAAAAGGATGGACGATAATAGGTGACCTGAAAATCAGTCAACAAATTATTGGCGAATATACCATAACTTTATGAAATATTAACAATAATAGCCTCTATATTCTGATCATCTCCACGTCAACTATTGCCAAGTGATAGAGTTTCAAACCACTTCGTTTTATTTAGATATAATAATATTTTTTGGTTAATAAACATATATCGTACTCTATTGTTTTGCTAAAATTTAGTCTTGGCAGTTTCAATAATATGATCATTTCCAATCCAATCATATTTCAAAAAAAACTTGAATTGTCTTCAACAAAAATAAAAATAGGTATACCCTGTGATCAAAACGAGAATTTTAAGTTTTTCAATTCCTGTGCTTATCCAATCGTATAATGTTGATTTTATCCAATCATCAACTAAGTACTGTACTCTCCAGATATGGCTCCGTGTGAGTTTTTCTTCTTCCTCCGATTCAAATTGCAATTGCGAGGAACGGGTTTTGAGAAAATAAAAAAAATTTACCGATTGGATAAGCGCGCAAATTCAAAAATAGGCCTCTCGTTCTTTTTGATCAGAAGGTATGTGTATGAAAAATGCACGATTGTGTAGTAGAACAATGAGAGAAGCATAAAAGATTGATACTAGGACAAGAGCTTAAGGAAAAGTACACAAATCTATAACAAACAAATAAAATAGTACATAAAGTAAGAACGTGTTCCTTAAGAACACTAGCAGCAAATGGACGCAATATTCCATATTCTTGCGGGAGTATTATTTATTGGGCTATTCGATGCATATAGTAAACATGATAAATGTACTAAAGGAATGTCTTGGAAACTGTGAGAATAATTTTATTTAAATATTAGTTATTGACTTTTTTGAGAAATACAAATCTTATGACCTAAATGAAAATTGTCAATCCAAGGTATTAAGAATTAAGGACACCTTTTCACTGAAAATTAATCCATAAATTTTTTTCACAATGAAACCATAGATTTTTCGAATCAAAGAATCACAAGAACCAATGATTTTAAATGTTTAATTCTTCGCTTTATAATAATACTCAATATATTTATTATAAATTAAAAAATTTATAAAAGATATAAGAAGTGAATAAATTAAATTTTTACAATAAAAAGTTTATTATTTTTCTTTCATTTTTAGATAAGGATTGAATTTCGTCCTGAATCATTTGATGGTATCATTTTATTAAGTGGTGAAAGAGACGATTTAACCGGTGATTTCATGGCACTGCTACTTAATAAAGGATTTGTGGAATTTTGGTAAAAATTATTATAAATATATCTTTTTTAAGTATTTTCTAACGCATCTACACTATTAGGTTCGATTGTGGTTCTGGAGTTGGTAGTGTACGTTCACGTGAAACCATTTTATTAAATGAATGGAATTCAGTTATAATTTATCGTCATCGTTGGGATGCTTGGTTGGTTTTAAATCATGGCACTAAAGTACAAGGACGCTCTAATGTTTGTTACTTTTGAGAGAATAAAACGAACATAATTAATTAATATTACACTTTATAGGGTCTTTTCTCTCGTATAACATTCCGAGAACCTGTTTTCTTGGGTGGTACTGGAAACATAACTGGCTTATCCAAACGATTGCCAGTATTTAGTGGTTTTATGGGTTGCATACGCAGATTTGTGGCTAATGAACATGAATATAAGTTTGATGAGCATCCGCTGGGTGACGTGGTAAAAGGATTTGATATTGGTAGGTTCATCACTATTGCTTTAATTACATGGAGTTATATTAATTTTAGTTAATATCAAAATGTATAATTAATTTATTTTATTTGAAATATAATATAAACTTAAATCAAAAATATTTTAAAAAAAATTGTTTTTTTTTGTCACAGATGATTGCATATCAGATAAATGCTATACTTATCCATGTCAACATGGGGGCAAATGTTTGCCATCGGATCAAGGTGCAGTTTGTTTATGCCCCATTGGTTATGTAGGGGATTTATGTGAGATA
Source organism: Teleopsis dalmanni (assembly GCF_002237135.1). Lineage (NCBI taxonomy): Eukaryota > Metazoa > Arthropoda > Insecta > Diptera > Diopsidae > Teleopsis > Teleopsis dalmanni. The sequence continues at coordinate 89,276,051 of NC_051847.1, read as the reverse complement.
CGTATGGACTTACAAGTAAATATCAACATATACCATTGTTTTATATAATATTTATAATTGCCTCTATATTAATCAATAGGTACCAGCATTTAACGGTTCTTCGTATTTGCGATATGCACCACTTGGTGACAAAGCACTTATCTGGTTAGAGCTGAAGGTAAGCTTAAAATTTAGCTAACAATAGAACTATTTATAATAAGCATTGTTAAAAATTAAAACCTTTAAATATGTTTATCTTTATGTATGAACGCAGGTAATTCTTAAACCAGAACAACCAGATGGTTTGATTTTATATTCAGGACCTAAGAAGCATGGTGACTTTATTGCATTGTCTTTAAATGATGGTTTCGTGGAATTTACATTTGATTTGGGTAGTGGCCCGGCTGTTGTTAGGTTGGTGTATTTGTGAATAATAATTCATAAACTATATATAAAATTATGTACTATGTAACAGGAGTGAATATCAAATATCTACTGGTCAATGGCATACGATTAAAATTTCCAGAACTGCTCGTTTGGCTGTGCTTAAAGTATGTTATCTCAAAAATCTTGTTATCTTATCTTAAAAAATGTTATCTAAAGTTATCTTTAAAAATATATATATTGTTTTTATATTAATTTAATTTAAATTTAAAATTTAATTATATATTTTTAATTTTAATGACTAAATTTGTACAAATTTTTGTTTCTTTTTAATATGTGTTTATTTTTTAGTAACATTTGTTTAATAGTATTTTATTTTATTATTTTATTTTATATACAATATAATAAACAATATTTTATATGATGTATATAATGTTATGCTTACTATTATTACATTCATTATAATAAATTATAACTATTTAGTGATTTTTTATTTTGTTATAATATATTTAAATAATAGTTATATTATTTTTCGCCTAAATTTTTTAATGAATCATCATTTTGTACTTTGGAATTAAAAAAAAAGTAATTAAATTCTTAATATAAACTATTATTTACTGTAAAGAGGTTTTTATCGAACTGCAGTGAAATTATAACAAAAAAAATTGTTTTATTATTAATTAAATTAATTTAAATTAATTATTTAATTTTTCTTAGTTTATTTTTTTTAATTTTTTAAATTATTATTATATTACTAATTATGTGTAAATTTCATTGACGGTCATATACAGTAGTTTTCTTATTTCATATGATTTCACATAATTTTTTGTTTTAATATATTATACATTTTTATTCTTTTTTGTTTCTTTTGTGATTTTGATTTTATTTTATTTAATTTTTGTTGTATCTTTTTTTTAATTTGATTTAACATTTTGTGTGTAAAATAATTCAACAGCATTTAAAATATAATTTATTTATAATTCAATAGCATTTCAAATATAATTTATTTAATATTATGATATATAACATATATAATAATATTAAATTTATTCAATTAGGTTGATCAAACACCTGAAGTAATGACTATATCTTCAAACGGATTTTGGCATCTATCTCTGTCTGAAAACCTGTTTGTGGGAGGTGTTAATCACGTTGACAAGTTACCTTTGGATTTGAAATATAAACCGTTTTTCATTGGGTGCATACAAAAGGTATACATTTAAAAAATTTTGCGATTAAATAAATTTATCACATACATATATTACTAATGGAAAATACTTACATTACATATGAATGTCTTAGAAATTGTTGAATTTATTGTATTTTTAACTCATATTATTATATTACCATATTTATTAACAAATAATATTAATGTTATTCAAATTATTTCCTGATTAATAATACTAAACTATTTATGTTTTTTTTCAAATAAGCAATTATTTTTTATCTGAACAACCATAATCAGCTATTATTACAACTTGAGTTAAAAATTAATATAAATATACTTTTCTTATCTGATTATCGTATCATAAAATGAATAATTAAAATTCTTTAATTCCAGATTGACATAAATGAACACTCTTTATCAATCATTTCCGAAGCTTTGGGTGGCACAAACATTGGCAATTGTCCGCATGCTTGTGTTGCACGTCCATGTGGACCCTTCGCTGAATGCATCCCTCAAATGGAGAACTACGAGTGCCGTTGCAATGCCTTCAACGCACAATGCAATAAAGCAGCTGAAGTGCCGCTTGAGGAATTACAATTGAATAAGGCTAAGAATAAAAGCAAATCACTCGAGACAAAGCATTTTGTAAACGGACAGAACACAAAAACTAAGAAATCATACGCCAAGCAAACAAAGATACACAACAACAAAGAACACGCAAGATATTTGCACAAAATTGGTAAAACAACTTTAGCAACAACCACCACAACTAAAGCTGATACTACGACAACCACCACGACTACCACAACTGCATCAACTCCAACTCCAACAACATCAATACACCACAGAGTGGACTTCGAAGACATCGAGGATGATATTATATTCCGTGATGTGCACGGCATGCACAAGAAGTACGAGCACAATGAACAAGGACAACGCAACAATGCAAAATTACAACAACGAAACGAAAACAAAAACACCAACAAAAGAGACCATCAATCAATAAAACACCAACAACAAAACGATAAAAGCCAAGACGGTTATTATGGCATCAAGGATGACCCCTACCAGAAGCATTACACAATTCCTTTCAAATTAAGCAAGTTACCAACACATTACGAAAGTTTTCAAACAAATCCCGAAAGTGATATTCTAACATTTGACGATAATTCCGATTTTGAAACAACGGACATGGATGATGACCATCCTTCAGACTATTACAGCAACAATAACAGCAACTATGATGACACTGATAACGATGATGATCATACCAATGATAATAATTATGATTCAAATGTTGAACCAAGTGAAACTGAATCCGAGCCATTCATTGTGGATGAAACCATATTCGATGATAACGACGACACAGAATCATATCACCGCAAACAATTGACGCAGGATATGCAACGTATAATGGCAAATAAACCTGCACAACATGCAAAAGCTCCCAAATTGGTAATTAGTGAATATGATTATGATAGCGTAAGGCAAGCAGATGATGATGATACTAAACACGATGATCTCCTGGAGCCTGTTGCTAAGGAAATCGTAGAAGAGAAAACGCAACGTACACCACCACCACAAACGCACACTGATTGGAGTTTACTAAAGAAACTAGATTTGTCCGCAGACCACGAGAGTCATATTGGTGTGCGCAAGAATTTTGGAGCCTGCTTTGCTGGAGAGGATAGCTACTTTCACTACAATGATGCAGAAACCATGAGTCAGGTTATTAGCTATCACATTGATTTGAATTTGCGTATAAAAACCCATTCATACAATGGTGTTATACTCTGGTCTGGTCGTCAAACTTCTACAGAAGAGAATGACGACTTTTTGGCATTGGGTATTGAAGATGGGTGAGTTTTGAAAATACCTTTAAATTTTTTTAAATAGA